>NC_053501.1:75329844-75576307 GCF_905171775.1 Rana temporaria
AACAAACAGGGAAATGACTATTCCATGATGCGTGAGCAACAGATTTATAAACATTAGTCACAATTTAGGATTCTATTCATGCAATATATATATCGATGCTCACAGTTTTTTAATCTGAACAATTATTTTCTATATCTAAATCCTTTTATACATTTTTTTTTTGTAACAAACATTTATTTAATAAAATAGTAGATAAACAAAGTAAACCAGAGTAGATAATCAAATCACTTTTTTTTTACTGATAAAACTGTTAAAAAAAACTATAGTTTGCTGTGGTTTGTAGTAGGGTTGTATCAGATCTATGCTCTGCATTGCATCCTAAAAGACTAAACATACAGTACAGTATGTCCTGCTTCATAATCTGCAAATTTGGTCAATTGTGAGCTATATTTTATTCACTGAACTAAAAGTGCTCCTGTATGCCAATTAGAGTAGCTAAAGTGGTATACATGCAAATTGTCACACTGAACCACTTAAGAGATTCAGCGTCTAAGAGCCGATTCACACCGGGGCGACTCGTCAGGCGACTCAGCCGCCTGACAAGTCGCGTCCCATTCTATTCACCAGAACCATTCTAATAGGAGCGACGCAAGTCGCTCCGACTTAGAAAAAGGTTCTTGTACAACTTCGGGGGCGACCCGGGGAGACTTGCATTGACTTCTATACAGAAGTCATTTTGCAAGTTGCCTCTAAAAACGTCTTTAGGACGCCTTGCCGAGTCGCCCCCGAAGTCGTGCCACCGCAGTGTGAACCAGATCTGGGGTAGGCTGAGGGGGAAACCCCCCATTAGATACAAAGAGGAGGAGATTCAGATCTTCGCGGATCTATCGAAAGAAACATTAACAAGAAGAAGACACTTGAAACCTCTATTAGAACTAATGCGTTCGGAGAACGTGAAATATCAATGGGGGTTCCCTGCATGCCTTATTGGCCTAAAGGGGGGGATAACCGCACGGCTCAGATACCCAGAAGAGCTGACGGGGTTCTGTCAAAAAATGGACTTAATAGTTCCGGATCTGCCAGATTGGGTAGCTTAAAAAAGTAAGGTTGCCTAGATGGAGAGCAGGAGGGGGGGGTGGGGGATGGGTGGGAGGGCAGTCATGGGGTACTCTTGAGCATCACCACTAGGAGGGGAGCCGATGGTAAAGGGGAGGAGGATACCAACAGCGGCTCCTAGGCCAAGAATGGGCCAAGGGGAGGGAGGGGAAGGGGGAGGAAGAGGGGGTTGGGGGAGGGGGAGGGTGCTGGGGGAGGGGGGTGGGAGGTTTTGGGGGGAGGGGACCATCTCGGAGACTCCACAAGAAAGATGTAAATACATTCAAATTTCCCTTAGATGACCGAAATTAGATTTCTCTCATATAATGTAAGAGGGTTGAACTCTCATAGTAAGAGACTCAAAGTTCTTAAGGAACTAAAGCATTATAAGGCAGATGTCGTCTTCTTACAGGAGACCCACTTAACATCAGAGTCTAACATTAAGATGTTTTCCCCTAATTACCCCACATGGTTCTATGGAGATACAATATCAAAGAGGTCGCGTGGGGTTGCTATAGGATTTTCTAGGGACGTACGGTTCGCACTGGGGGATAGACTGACCGATCCCAAAGGAAGATTCTTATTTCTGAAAGTAAAATTAGGAGGAGTGGATTTCACTCTGGCAAATGTCTATGCCTCCAATGCGAACCCAGTCAAATACGTAAGTAAAATCCTAAGAAAATTAAAAGATTTTGAGGTAGGGCATGTGGTATTGATGGGGGATCTCAATTGCTGTATGGATCCAGTACTCGATAGTTCGTCCCAGGCACAGGGGACTAATGGTGAACAATTTAAAGAACTGAAACAACGAATGTCACATAACCAATTGATAGATGTATGGCGAACCTTACATGCCAAAATCCGTGACTACACCTTTTACTCCCCTGTGCACGGGACGTACTCGAGGATAGATTATATCCTCATAGATCATAGACTACTTGATAGGGTAATCGATACGGGAATTGAGATCACGACAATCTCTGATCATGCCCCTATAACTATAAAAATTAGTACATCACTACAGAAAACAAACCCACCGGCGTGGAGACTGGACGAAAGTTTACTTGAAGACGAAGAGGTGGTAGGGAGAGTCCAAAAGGAACTGAAATTCTATTTCCAGGAGAACAATACGGAGGGGATCTCGGGGGCATCCCTATCGGATGCTCACAAAGCATTTATAAGAGGGATCTTTATTGCTGAGGGAGCAAGGAAAAAGAAAGAAAGTACCAGGAAATTAAAAACGTTAACTTTAAATTTATAAGCTGGAACAAGACCATAAAACACAGGGTCAAAAGAGAGAAACCCTCCACGCATTGATCCTAAAAAGAGATGAATATAGAGCACTCTCAGAGCAAGAAACAAAGAGATTATTAAATAGAAGGGACAGGGAAAGGTACATATGGGGGAACAAACCCAGTAAGCACTTAGCTAGAATGGTACAAAAAAAGAAAACTAGAAACTTTATTGAAAAGATCCAAAAAAAGAATGGGGAATTAGCCAACTCAACTAGGGATATAGCTGAAGTCTTCAGAAACTATTACGAAATCCTATACGCCGTTCAACAAAAGAAGTGGAACCCCGGCGAGAAAGAGGCCAAAATAAGAGCAGTGCTACAGAAAGCAAATTTGCCCAAGATAGACGACCAAGCAACCGCAAAAATGGAGGAGCCTATAACTGAGGATGAGGTAGGCCTTGCCCTGAAAAACTCAGCTAAGGGGAAAAGCCCAGGGCCAGACGGCTTTACGACCTTTTACTTGCAAAAGTTCAGTTCCATTTTGATACCTAGACTCTGCCACTACTTTAATGGGTTGGGGGCTGATTATGAGATGAGTTGGGAGGCACTGGAAGCAACAATTACTGTAATAAAAAAAGAGGGAAAAGACAATACACTCTGCTCAGGCTTCCGGCCCATCTCATTATTAAATGCAGACACAAAATTCTATGCTAAGATTTTGGCCGAATGCATGAAAGGGATAATGACAACTATAGTACATCCGGACCAGGTGGGCTTTATACCTGGCAGAGAGGGTAAGGACAATGGGGTCAGGGCTCTCCTTCTCCTTCGGCAAATCAAAGACAGTGGGTCCCCCGATCTACTCCTGTCAGTGGACGCTGAAAAAGCGTTTGACAGGGTAGACTGGGGGCTCATGACTCAAACACTAGAAAATATAGGAATAGGCCAGAGGATGGTGAGGCGGATTAAAACCTTGTATTATCACCCGTGCGCCAGGATTAAAATCAATGGGACCCTATCTACACCCCTAGAGATGAGGAATGGGACCAGGCAGGGATGCCCCCTGTCTCCTCTCCCTTTTGTTCTCTCGCTGGAGCCCCTCCTGGCAATGATACGGAACAATTCCAAGATTTCGGGAGTCAAAGTGGGAGAAGAAGAGCACAAATTGGCCGCCTTCGCGGACGATATTCTATTCTTCATAAGTAGCCCCAGAAACACACTCCCTAATCTAATGACAAACATTATACAGTATGGTGAGGTTTCAAATTTTAAAATGAATGTATCCAAGACGGAGATCTTGAACGTCAATATCTCCAAGGAGGAAAAACGATACCTTCAAACGGCGTTCAATTTTTCCTGGCAAAAAGAGATAAATTATCTCGGCATAAAACTTGTAAACTCCCTAAAGAAAATGTATAGAGTCAACTATATCCCCCTGTTAAACGAAATTAAACGAGAAATTAAAACTATTTATTACCGACCAAGTTCATGGTTCAGAAGGATAAATGTCGTAAAAATGGTCTTGATTCCAAAAATAATTTATAAATTTCAAATGGTCCCAGTAGCATTGCCACAGACGTATATTAAAATAATAAACTCCCTACTGATGAACTACATTTGGAAAAACAAAAAACAGAGGATCTCTGCTCAAGTACTAAAACAGAATAAGAAAATTGGTGGATTGGCGGTTCCAGACATCAGAAAATATTACGTTGCAACGTTCCTCGGGGAGAACAATTTGGAATCCACCACAATATAGAACCTTAGACACTTCTGCACATGAAATTACATTTAACGCACTTCGGATCTGGGATAGATTACACAAACAATTGAAATCAAAATTTAATTCCCCACTGATGGATCTTAAAGACAATGAATATTTTGCACCAGGGACTAAAGAGGTGGGTGGGAATTGGATTAAAAATAGAACTCAGGTTAGGGATATAATTCAAAAGGGTAAGATTTTGACACATCACGAGATTAAAGATAAGATAGAATCCATGAGGTTGGATGAATGGCGATATATGCAGTTGTCGCTCTTCATTAATCGCCTACCGCTACCCCTTCGACCATGTGAGGAATATACACTGATTGAAAAACTTTGCACTACTGTTAGTTCAAAAGGCAACATTTCTAAAATGTATAGGTTTCTGTTTAAAAGGGAAGAGTTAGAGATCCCAAAATACATCCTAAAATGGGAAAGAGAACTGGATGTACCTAGAGGAAAAACGTCAGTAACAAGAATTATAAATATGATCCATACCTCTGCAAAAGACGTAAGGACTGCCGAGATGAATTTTAAATGCTTGACGGGGTGGTACGCTACCCCAGATAAAATCAGCAAATATAGAGAAGGGCAGTCAGCAGACTGTTGGAGAGGGTGTGCAGTAAGGGGGACGATGGCTCACCTATGGTGGGACTGTCCGGTAATTAAAAACTACTGGAAAAAAATTCTGTCACTAATCAAGGTAATAATCAAGAAAGAGATATTAGAAGACCCATGGGTAGTTTTGTTCCACGGGGGGAAAGAGAGCATAAATGAATATAAAAGATCTCTGACTCCTCATCTGCTTAACGCAGCTAAGCGTTTGATACCTAGAAAGTGGAGGGAAGCAGAAAGCCCACAAGTGTGGGAGTGGATGGAATCTGTGGAGGATACTTACAGGAGGGAGGAGTGGAAGGACGGGGCTGATGAGGAAAACGTAGACCATAGGGACAAATGGGCAAACTGGAAAGAGTTAAAAAAAAAACAGGGGATATGCGGAAAATCTGAGAGAGCTATAGAAAGGTCAAGCAGCGTCGGGGCTAAATTAGTAAAGAAGGGGCAGTGGAGCCACGAGATGGCGGGGGGGGGGACTAGGAGGTGGGGAGGGGGGGAACGTTGGGCTCAATTTATGTATTCCCCCATCCTTTTTTTGGTTGTAAAATTTACCTACTCTTTAAAAAAATTGATAAAATATATAAAAAAAAAAGTAGCATGAAAAACCTATAAAAAGGAATCATTTTTCCGCAGATGATGCTAAAACTTCTACGGAGACGACGGGGGTCCATCTTCCATGAGAAAGTCACCAAGAAAGGTAACGACTGAGCCGATAAAAAAAAAAAAAAAAAAATTAAAATAAATAAATAACTTTACTCAAGGAAAATAACACCGATATATATGTGTATATATATATATATATATATATATATATATATATATATAAAGAAATAAAATAAATAAAACAATATAAGAAAGAAAAGCAATATTTGAGTGGTTTAGGAGAAAAGTAACATAAACACAAAATAATAATTTTATTAGCTCCATCACAGTCCCCCCTTAAAATGACAATTGTATCAGTACTGTCCCTATGCTCTCTTTGTCCCTGTGCTTGGCCTCCCTGTCAGCATCTTTTTTGTGTTTCGCATAGCGTCCAGACAGGGCTTATCCGTAGTCCTTTACCAACGAAATGTCAGGAGGCAGTCAAACACTATTCTTTCCCTCACTCGAGAATGTTGTATGTGTTTTTAACAGGTAAGGACTGTAATGTAGGATACGGTCAATACAACAAAACATTATCGTAACCAGTATAAGCAGAAACAAAATTGCTATATACAAATGTGTTATCACCCAAAATACTGTCCCCAGGTAACATTCTAAATGCACCCCCTTGTTAGCTTAAATCATGTCTAGGGCCATATGATTTTACAAAGTCATTTGTGAAGTGACCTTTAGTTGTTCAGCTAAACCTTGGAGTGCATCCCTGTTTATAGTTAACGAACCTTGGTTGAATATAGTAAATATAATTAATCCAATCTACATTCTTATTTGAACCCTCTTTATCCCATTACTAAATTAAATTTTGTAAAGCAACAATCTTACCAGATTACTGTATTTCTCTTCTTACTATACTTTCAATCATAACCATTTTAATTTTGCAAAAGAACATTAATTTATATTGGGCTTTCCTAAATATTCTATTTCTGAAAAAAGTATTCATGTTGATTTACACTATTTTCCAGAACCAATCATACAGTATGATCAACTGAACCACACACTATGACTGAACAAGGGACTTTTTAATGCACAACTGTGGCTCTATCACACTGCATCATTTATTCATAATGTATCTATACACTATTTTAACCGACCTTTCTTTTTAACATCCAGTTTTCACTAGACAAAGCTCAGTCAAAGCTGCGTATATTGACACCTTCCATTATCTTTGAAATAACACCCTTAGAGTAAAATGTTCTTCAAAACAAATGGTGCAAAAACACACATTTTTAAAATACCAATCATCATCCACATACACTTGTACAATGTAAATGTATGAGAGAGAGAGATCTCTATATTAAACAAAAATACAAAATTAATAAGGGCTTTCTTTAGATCTTCAAATGATTGTATATAAGTTTTCTTTTATTATTAAAGAAAGATTTGCCCTATAGTAAGCCTTTATAGTTCATTAACATTCACTCAGACAGATATTTTGTCTTCAAGAATTTCAATGAACTCTCAAGAAAAGTTATTTAGGCTCAAAAAATGTTTTAAAACCATTACTCTAGTAAGCCATATCTTTTAAATATATTTTTCTTCATTTGTGAACTCCATTCCAGGTCTCTGGTTTCAACACTAACATTCTGCTCTTCTGATTCACAGAAGGGAAAATTACCATAGCAATGGCTGGACTGACCAGGCTGTGTAACCTGATCTCTCTGCTGGGAACACATTCCCTTCATGTAATGATCTCCAAAGAAAAACACATCTGCCACTGCTAGACCCAATCTTCCAACGCTTTGTATGCCATACATTGTAAGATTCGTTGACAATCGAATATTATCATTTTTCTAAATTTTAACCTTTTTAACCATTTTTTAAACATATTTGGTTTGTACATATGCCAAAAATCATGTACATTACGTTATAATATGACGTTTCTTGACTACAGTAGCGCCAAAAAATTGTTTAGAAGACAAACTCGTGAAATTCACAGATAAGTTCCAGCCTAATGAATTGCGAATTGGCCATTTTGCCGAGAAACTCCTCCTCCCAACCAAAGTCTCCACTCTCATCAGAAACATCAAATTACAAAAACTTTTAACACTTGTTGGTTTTTTGTTTGTTTTTAAAAAAGATTATAATTTTTAGATTGAACATAAATTTCATATTTTAATATTTTTCCTGGGTGACCTTAAGTAAATTAGCACAATCTACTACTGTCATTTAACAACCAAATCCTAGTTCAGAATCTTTTGTAAAAATTGCTCAATCCTCAACCTATTATTTTCTGCAACCAAATCTGTAAGATTTTCTGTTAAATACTAAATACCATGTTGTTTACCATTATCTGAATTTTAAACAGTTCTTTACACAATATTAATCAATAATTTTCTCTTAAAACTTTGTTCTGATCCCATGTTTGTGCTTTTGAATGACCACATATAATAACACATTTTCCTGTTTAGGGCTAAAATATTCATAAACATTTACATGCAGCATTAAACTTTCTTTCCTCATTAACCACTTACCCCCCGGACCATATTGCTGGTCAAAGACCAGAGCACTTTTTGCGATTCGGGACTGCGCCGCTTTAACTGACAATTGCGCGGTCATGCAACGTGGCTCCCAAACAAAATTAGCGTCCTTTTTTTCCCACAAATAGAGCTTTCTTTTGGTGGTATTTGATCACCTCTGCGGTTTTTATTTTTTGCGCTATAAACAAAAATAGAGCGACAATTTTGAAAAAAATGAATATTTTTTACTTTTTGCTGTAATAAATATCCCCCAAAAATATATAAAAAACTTTTTTTTCCTCAGTTTAGGCCGATACGTATTCTTCTACATATTTTTTGTAAAAAAAAATCGCAATAAGCATTTATTGATTGGTTTGCGCAAAAGTTATAGCGCTTACAAAATAGGGGGTATTTTTATGGCATTTTTATTATTATATTTTTTTTACTAGTAATGGCGGCGATCAGCGATTTTTTCCGGTACTGCGACATTATGGCGGACACTTCGGACACTTTTGACACATTTTTGGGACCATTGGCATTTTTATAGCGATCAGTGCTATAAAAATGCATTGGATTACTATAAAAATGCCACTGGCAGTGAAGGGGTTAACACTAGGGGGCGGGGAAGGGGTTAAGTATGTCCCTGGGTGTGTTCTTACTGTGGGGGGGGTGGCCTCACTAGGGGAAACACTGATCTTCTGTTCATACATTGTATGAACAGAAGATCAGCATTTCCCCTGCTGACAGGACCGAGAGCTGTGTGTTTACACACACAACTCCCAGTCCCCGCTCTGTAACGAGCAATCGCGGGTGCCCGGCGGCAATCGCAGGTGCACGTGGCCGCTCGAAGAGCGGACGTATAGCTACGGGCTGTCGCCCAGGAGAGCCGACCTGCCGCCGTATAATGACGGTGGCTGGTCGGCTAGTAGTTAAAGAACTTCTTTACACCCTGACATTAATTAATTAATTACCCTATGGAATATATCACAGTGATTATGGGACTCAGGGACTCAAAACCTGCCGCAACCTTGGTCTCTTGCTTTAAACTTATCCGGGACCCCCCTTGGGACCCCTACATATGGCCTATATCCCCAGGCATCACCTGTATTCCAACCCAAAGATTCCCAGTGGTCACAATCATATATATCACACATATATATGGTTCCTGAACATATTACCATGCCAGTCTAATGGAGGGAATGAGATTATAGTACAGTAATCAAATATAAGAAAAAATATATATAGTTTCATTCTGATGTGGGTGGCACAGTCCATCATATCTCATCTCCAGAGAATGTTTTTGAAGGAACTTCTTAACCATCACCCAATCACCAGGGAGTATGCTGTGAATATCTGTACCTAAACCAGGATCTGGAATGCAAGAAAATACTCATACATTGATATTAGTTCATTATTTTTCAAGAGCGGTCACATAATTTCTCAACGTATCAGACTGTAATTGCAACTGTTGTGGGAAAATAAAACAAATCTGTTTCAAACAAGATTTCAAAAGGGGATAATGAATGCTTCCTCCTTGGGGCCACTTTCCCACTACTCTGAGGGTGGTAAGGTGTGTGAAACATTAATGTGGTACCCAGGACCTTGATCACTCTCTATCACCTCAGTTACCCCATATCTGAATCTGGAGCCATCAACATACAAGGTGAGTTAAGGCATTGGGGTCGGGGCACACAGGACAGAGGGTAGATGAACGGTTTCCACCTTCATGAGTTCAAAGCAATCATGTTTATCCAGGGTACTAGCAGGTAGGTCTGCGCCATTCTCTTCTTTGTTTTGTCCAGAGACATGGCATGATACCCCCCTTGGACAAAACGAAGGAGAGAGGAAGGGTTGGTGGGTTACAGAACACAGAATCTGGTATGGGCATTGGGCGGTGGGCAGGATAGGATGCCATCTGCGTTCACAGGGGGTAGAGGGGGTAGTTCAATACTGGGAACATGGGGTTGGGGCAGGATGGGTCAGGCCGGAGCAAGGCCTGTTCGCAGGGGGAGTGACCTCCAGCATAGAACAGCATTCGGGCAGAGCCCATGCTTTCGCAATAGCAGTGGTGTTGCTCAGCATACACACAGCAGCTTAAACCTTGGCCAGATCACCACCCGGTACAACAGTCGGTGTTCGATAGGTAATACCAACAGTGAAAGCAGTAGGGGCACCAGTCCAGAAACTGAACATCAGGCATGGTCTTGAAGAGGGCAATAGCCACAGTAACAGCCATTGGGCACCACATTATCACAGTATAACAGGCAACAATCCATATTTTTATCATATCGTGGGTCACATTTCACCATCAGGGTAGGTAGCTCATGTGATGTTTTCTCAGCTGAGGTGGCAGGGGCATAAGGGGAGTGGCATGTGGGAAGGTTGGCATTTAAGGGAAGGGTGGTCTGGAACTCTACAGGCAGGGCTCCATAGATTACACAATCTGACTGATAAAACAATAAAAATCAGTGTAGGCTGGTCATCATTCAATATATAAATTAAGCTCAGCTTAAAAAAATAAGCTTCAAAGATAAACATTGTGAGTTACTAAAACTCCTTCTTATGCATCAACATTATCAGTTGCAATTCACCAGTCTGTCTTTTAAAAAACATTTCCCCCTTTTTTTTCTTGTTTTCCCTCAAGCAGCCAGCAAACACAGGGTTAATAAGGCACACAGCAGCCGGAGAGGGGGGAGAGGGTGGGAGGGATTATTTTTTAAATCTTTCCAAGGCAGAAGGGAGGGAGGGATGGGTGTTAAAGGCCAGGCTGCATCTCTCCCATTCTTGCCTGCTTGTGTCTCCCTTAAAATGAACTTCAAGACGCACAATAACTTATGACACGAACAAACATTAAACAACACACACACAGTCAGAATATGACACACTATTTCAGCCCCTCTGTCTGTAGGACGTTAATTCTTAATTCTTAACCCCTAACCCCGAACCTTCTTGGTTCGTATCATATATATAACTAAAAAAAATCTATTATGTGTGTACTTTGTCCTCTACAAATGCACACAGAACAGACATGTAAGCTGATAAGGCAATTACCATGCTACATCATTACTAAACACCTGTCCTTCAAATCATAGTTCGACACCTCGCTTAGTCCATTTTTTTACAAAAAAAAAACAGACCATCGAAATTCTGTGTCTATCCATAATCTCATTTCCCGAGACCCTACTCTTCAGACCAGACATATCCATATGTGCATATTGCCAACCTCACTTAACCAAACACCAGCAGTATGGTTAGGAAGGAATCCAGGGACACCATTCACATATATACATATCTACCCTGAGACACGCCTAATTATTGCGTCTCCGGCTCAGGAACCCTGAAGAGGAGGTATTGTCTACCCGTCTCCTACAAACATACACCTAAAATAGCCACATTCAAGTCAACATAGAACACGACATAACATGAATATCAGCCGGCAGAATAGGGCGACAGGTTCTCTTTAAAACAACTTTGGCCAAGAAATAACCTGAGAAACAGCAGGAAAAAAAACAACGTGAGTGGAGGGGGAGAGCCTGTATGCGGCAGAATACGGTGAAAGAGTATAAAATAAACTTCTCTTACCGTATGCCTAGTAGGTGATCAACCTCCTTGTTCGAAGAGGCTCACTCCATCCACATCTCGGTCCACTGTGTCTGGTCAAGAAGCCAAAGCCCTACTTTGGGCGCCAAATTGAAAAGGATAGGCCTCTAGCACAACTCTAGAGCATAACCATTCTGCCTCTGAGTCAAATTGTGAAAGCATGCAGAAAGAGAGGTACACTCTACATCCTTCACCGTCCAAATGTCAAAAGAGGGAACTTTATTGCCAGCACAGCTTTAAAGACAGAATGACATCATTGCAGAGGACAACAGTTGATTCGTTAGTCCATATATGGCTTCCTTCTTGTGACGTTTATTCTTGGCACGATGTCCTTCACTCAGACTCATGGGGCCATCTTACTTCACTTGATGGAGGGGGCCAAAAGGAGTGAGTAACAGCTGTCTTCACTTAATAGTTAAACCATCTGTCTCTTGTTTTCACTCCGGGCTGAGATTTACTGTAACTCTGTCATAACTTTACTCAAGGAAAATAATATTTGTATACACCCATATATATGTATATATATATATATATATATATATATATATATATATATATATATATATATATATATATATATATATATATCAAGAAATAAAAAATAAAAGAAATAAAACAATATAAGAAAGAAAATATTTGAGTGGTTTAGGAGAAAAGTAACATAAACACAAAATAATAATTTTATTAGCTCCATCACAGGTCCAGAAAAATAAATTTAGAATAAAGGTGAATAAAGCACCTGGACCAGATGGCATCCACCCACGGATCCTAAAAGAATTGAGCTCTGTCATTTTAAGGCCATTGTTTCTAATATTTAGGGCCAATGTGGTGCCCTTTTTTTTAAAAGGGATCTATGTCTTTACCAAGTAACTGTTAGTTAACTTCTATAGTCAGGAAGATACTGGAGAGTTTAAAGGGGTTGTAAAGGGAAAAATGTTTTTCCCTAAATAGCTTCCTTTACCTTAGTGTAGTCCTTCTTTACTTACCTTATCCTTCGATTTTGCTTTTAAATGTCCTTATTTCTTCTGAGAAATGTTCACTTCTTGTTCTTCTGTCTGTAACTCACCACCGTAATGCAAGGCTTTCTTCCTGATGTGGAGAAAGCCTCTTGAGGGGGCGAGCAGGAGTGTCAGGACGCCCACTAACACACAGCTCCTTTCTCTATCTGCAAAGTAGAGAGTGCCCTGACTTGCCTGCTTGCCCCTCCTTGCTCAAGAGGCTTTCTTCACACCAGGGAGAAAGCCTTGCATTACGGTGGTGAGTTACAGACAGAAGAACAGGAAGTGGGAATTTCTCAGAAGAAATAAGGACATTTAAAAGCAAAATCGAAGGATGAGGTAAGTGAAGGAGGATTGCACTAAGGTAAAGGAAGCTATTTAGGGGGGGGGGAATCCTTTACAACCCCTTTAATAAAAGACCACATAGTCGATTTCTTGCTGGAAAAAATATTTTAAGCAACAGATAATCATGGATTCATGAAAGACAGAAGTTGTCAAACAAACCTGATTTATTTTTATGAGGAGGGAAGTAAAACCTTGGGCAGAGGGGTGACTGTGAATGTGATATACAGATGGCTCATGTGTAAGGTAAAGTTTACAGCCTCGGAAAGATCAATTTGTAAATGGATAGAAAAATGGGTAAAAGACAGAATTCAGAGAGTAGTGGTTAATGACTCTTGCTCTGAATGGTCTAATGTTATCAGTGGTTTACCCCAAGGTTCAGTGCTGGGACCCTTACTTTTTAATAACTTTATAAATGTTATAGGGTCTGGGATTAAAAGTAAAATTTCTGTCTTTGCAGATGACACCAAGCTATGCAGTGGAATAACGTTCTTACAGAATGTCTCCAATTTACAAGCCAACCTCAATTAACTGTCTAATTGGGCAAGGAAGTGGCAGATGAGTTTTAATGTTGATAAAGGTAAAGTTATGCACCTAGGGGCTAAGAATATGCATGCATCATACATACTAGGGGAGTACAACTGGGGGAATCAATGGTGAAGAAGGATCTGGGGGTTTTGGTATATCATAAGCTCAATAATGGCATGCAATGCCAAGCTGCGGTTTCCAAAGCCCAAAGTCCTTTCCTGCATGAAGAGGGGTATGGACTCCAGAGAGAGAGATATAAATTTTCCCCTGTACAAATCATTAGTAAGACCTCATCTGGAATATGCAGTTAAGTTTTTGGCATTAGTTTCTCAAAAAGGATATCAGGGATCTGGAGAAGGTACAGAGAATGGCAACCAAACTGATTAGAGGCATGGAGGAGCTCAGCTATAAGGAAAGAATGGAGGATCTATTAGTCTCTTGAGAAGAGGCCATTAAGGGGGATATGATCAACATGTACACATACATAAGTGGTCCTTATAGTGAACTTAGTGTTGAGTTATTCACTTTTAGGGGGCACTCTTTACGTCTAGAGGAAAAAAATATCTCCAAATACGGAAAGGTTTCTGTGAAAATGTGGAATAGATTCCTTCCAGAGGTGGTTCTGGCAAGCTCAGTAGATTGCTTTAAAAAGGCCTGGATAACGGCAGCTGGTTGGCTTTGGAAGTGCCTATCAGAGCCAGCGGCTCTTTTTTTGCTGAAATGACTGTTTACAGGGTATAGTTAACTGATTCCTTTTAAAAATGATTAAAAATAGATAAAAATCAATCATATAATGTGCCTGCAGTTTCAGTTTCGCTTTTCATCTAGTTTCATGCTTCTGTGAAGGACAGAGACACAGAGTCAATACAGGGCAGTGTTTGTTTTTAAAATGAAACTGGATTGGTTCTGAGGGGTTTTAGACACACATTAATCACACCTTCTTGATTAGAGACCACAGAGAGAAGCTCCCAGTACTTTTTTCATAAGGAAACAGACAACCAGGAAGTGTGCAGAACAGAGAAGAATTACAGCAAAAACGAACAATGAGGACATGAAACCAGGACTGCATTAGGGTAAAGGAAGCTATTTAGCTAAAAAAAATCCTTTAGTGACCCTTTAACCAGGGGACGCACAGGGGTGCGTTCCCTGGCTAACACTGACAGGCGTCTCAGCCAATCAGATTCACCGGTTCAGATTGGCTGAAGCGTCATCGAGGGCATGAGAAGACATAGGCCGAGTACTCACGACCAAACATGTTCGCTCGAAATGTCCGACGGGCTGTTTCCGGCGTACAAGGCTGTTTTTTCATTTGGCCCGCTGGCTTGTACACACCAGCGGACGATATTTCCCTGCGGACCTGAACGCGTGCACGTAATCCACGTTTGACGTCACTATAAAGGGAAAGGCCAAAGTCAATGGCGACGCCCTCTGTTCCGCTTTTGCTAGTTACGGCTTTGCTCGTGTTAGTGAAGGTTTGGTTAGAGCTGATTCGCGCTTCTCGGTCTCCAGGCTTTAGCAGGTAGTATTTTCTCGTTCAGTGCGTGTGCTTGTGGGTACGTAGTTGGCATTCGGGTACAGGCGTGCAGTTCGTTCTGCTTTGCAGATTCGTACTGTGCGTTCGTATCTGTGTGTCGTGCGTTCTTTGCAGGTACCGCTGGATTTGATTGTGCTTTCTGTTGGAGTGTGTTCTTGACTGACCAGCCGGCCGGTTTGAAGCCATGATGGAGCAGCAGCGTCAATTTTCGCGAGTTGGTGCTGTTTATGGGATGGCTGCTGGATATGTTCATTATTCCAGTACTTTGGCCAGAAACAGGGGGCGGAGGCGTTTCTGGACCAAGAATTGGTTGCGCCAGCGTGACCAGTTCTCTCATATGCCTCTGCTTAGGGAAATCCAGGAGAATAATCCTAATGACTATAGGAATTTTCTCCGCATGACGGACCCCGTATTCAACAGTCTGCTGGAACTTCTGTCCCCCTATATCACGAGGCAGGACACTGTGATGCGCCAAGCCATCACGGCCGAGCAGAGGCTTATTGCCACGTTGCGGTACCTGGCGACTGGGAGGAGCCTGCAGGACCTCAAGTTCTCGACAGGCATCTCTCCGCAGGAGCTTGGGGTCATCATACCGGACACGTGTGCTGCCATCATTAAAGTTATGCACGAGGAGTATATGAAGGTAAGTTTCCTCATTTTAACCTCACAATGTGTCTTTAATAATGTGGCAAACTAACTTTTTATTTTATTTCCCAGATATGCTGTGTGTTTAACTAACGTTCCCTTTTCTCCCTATGCATGTTGATATCAGCTTTTACATGTTCTTTTTATTTTGGCCTACCTGCATATTTTGATTTAACCCAATATTAACCTGTCCAGCATGCTATCTTCGGGCCAACCCCCATCTTGCCACTTTTTTTTTTTTTTTTTTGTTTTCTAAAAACTGTTTAAACCCCCCCCCCCCCCTTCAAAGTGTTTTTGTCCCCATCAGAGGGCTGTGGAGTCTCTTATTAATTAAGTGGGCCTATATATTTGTGGCCCGAAATTCTCCCTTCATAATTTGTAAATGCTATTTTAAAAATGTAAAGTTGCACAAGGATGCTTGTAGGATTATGTTTGCAATGTTTATGTGCCAAAGTACTAAATCTCTTTTTTTGTTTGTCCCCACAGCTACCCTCCACACCACAGGAATGGCAGTCTGTGGCTTCCCAATTTGCCGAGCGGTGGGATTTTCCTAACTGCGGTGGAGCAATAGATGGGAAACACGTCCGCATTGTGCCCCCACCCCACTCGGGGTCCTACTATTATAATTACAAGGGTTATCATAGTATCGTGTTGATGGCGGTGGTGTCGGCACAGTATGAGTTTCTATATGTGGACGTGGGGAAGAACGGCCGGATGTCAGATGGGGGAGTGTTCGCACGGACTGATTTCTATGATCGTCTCCAAACTGGTGGTCTGGCATTGCCACCAGATGAAGATAATGTGGAAGGACTTCAGTTTGTGTTCCTAGCGGACGAGGCTTTCGGCCTTGGACCTCACCTAATGCGGCCTTTTCCCCAGAGGACCCTCACCTCAGAGAGGAGTGTGTTCAATTTTCGGTTGTCCAGGGCTCGGAGGGTAGTCGAGAATGCCTTTGGGATCCTCAGCAACCGGTTCCGCCTGTTCCTGACATCGATACATTTGGCGGAATATAAATTGAACACCATTATATTTGCCTGCTGCATTTTGCACAATTTTCTACGCAGGCACTCCCAGACGTACCTAGCCTCCATGGGCTCTGAGGCAGGACTACCCTCAGAGAACATTCCTGGCCTGGACACTGGTCGCGCTGGCTTGGCCCCCCAATCTGCTCGTGAGGTACGCGACAAATATGTTGAGTACTTCATGGGTCGGGGGGCCATTGCTATGCCAGATCATATTTCTTTCTAATTTGGCCCCCAAAGAAAGGAATATTCTCACAACTAATAAATAATTAGACCATTGGACTTTATACAGTTGTTTGTCATTACTGCTTTTTCTCTATTTTTCTGTCTTCCAGGTTCTCTCCAAAAATAGTGCACTTCTAGTGCCAGATTTACTTACTCAGATGTATTAACTAACCACATTTGCACATTATTCACTCATCTACTAACTGGGTATTCAGTCTAGAAATAAGAAGCCACTCATTTTTCTGCTTTTGATGTCACAATAAAAAATTTTTATTTTAGTCATTTTGTAACAAGAAATGTTTATTTTTTGGCTGAAAACATTTCCTGCAAATTTTTGGTACAAAATATTGGCTTTGAATTATTAATTTTTTTGTCTTTATTGACAGTGATTAGCAATAATACTGATCGAAACACAATGTAAGAATAATGTCACTGAAACTATACGCAAGAATTTTTGGGCTTGTCTCCTATATATCTATCTATAGAGATAGATAGATATATATATATATATATATATATATATATATATATATATATATATATATATATACACACTTCTAAACATAATTTTTTTAGACTTTGGTTCAAAATTAAAGTTCTTATTTAGTTTGGTTTTCAATAACCCAGACTAATTTATGTTGAAATTTTTTAGGGTATTTTTTATATTTTTATATTTTTTTGGTATTTGTTTCGAAGACATTTATTTACATTTAGAAATGTTTGGGTATTGTTTTTATACAAAACATTTTTTGGCTTTGTATTTGTTTGTGTATAATTTTTTCACCAAGATTTTAACACAACAAAAATTTTTTTTTTTTTTTAAAGAAAATTCGTTAACTTATTTCTTTAGGTGAGATTTCTTGTTCGTTTTGTGATCTGAAACTGTAAACATTTACAAACCAAAAAAGATCAACACCAAACAAAAATAAAAAAAAAGAACAGCAGTCAGTCATGGATGGTGTGCTTTCACACTGGAACACGCCAAAATTTCTAAATGCACACATTCAGTGCAAACTCGCCAAATGTCATTGGTTAAACAGACAAATGGCCACATGTGCTATCTGACATCATGGGTGATCAATGTCTGTGTTTTGTGGGAGCAAACCCTTCCTCTCAACTACTTGAGGATCGAGGAGGGGTTTGTACCCACAAAGCACAGACAATAGATAGTCTGTGATGGCAGATAGCACATATTGGCACACTGTGTGTGCATTTAGAAATTTTGGCGTATTATAAAGTACAAAAATTAAAAAGGGTTTTGTGGGCGGGGGATGGGCGGGGGATGGGCTTCTGTGGTTCAGTCTTTGACACGGCCCATCATGTCAATGATATTTTTGTAATTCTGTTCGATGACTAGCATCCTTTGGCGCATGTTGTCCATTTCCGTGCTACACTCTGAAATGACATTTCGCACATTCTGCTCCATGACTAGCATCCTTTCCCGCATAATGTCCATTTCCGTGCTGCACTCCATTACCTGCTGTACAATTATAGAAGCACTTGCACGTGAAAAATGTGCTACACCATCTTCATCCCCTAAAAAGAAACAAATTGGCATTCAAAATATGTAAATAGTTTCCAGCCTATCTGCATATGTTTGGCCCTATTAATATAGGGGTGACACTGACCTGATGGCCTGATAATTTCCAAATCCCCAATTTCTTCATCTTCTATCACTCCTCCTTCTTCCACCACCTCCCCATCATCTTCTATCACTCCTCCTTCTTCCACCACCTCCCCATCATCTTCGACTCCTCCTTCATCCATCAATCCACCTTCTTTCAATTCGCCAAATTGTTCTTCCGCCACTTGCCCTTCATCTGCTATAAATTCTAAGTCCAAAATTACTTCTTCCTCCTCTCTTCCTTCCTCCTTTCTTCCTTCCTCTTCTCCTTCCACATCCTCTTCTCCTTCCACATCCTCTTCTCCTTCCACATCCTCTTCTCCTTCCACATCCTCTTCTCCTTCCACATCCTCTTCTCCTTCCACATCCTCCTCTCTTCCTTCCCCAGCCTCCTCCTGCTCAACATGTGGAGGTGTTTGATTTTGTGGGTGTCTGGCCCTCTCTGCCTCCTCCAATTGCTGGCGTCTTCTTTCCCCTATAAGAAATAAGTAAAAACAAAAGGTATACTCATCAGCACACAGATATTGGATATCATAAATCGCACACATTGCATAGACGATACATTTATGATGATTTTTTTTTGTTTATTCTTTCAGCAATCCTCCATTTTTGGCGTAGTTCGAGGCCAAGCTCTGATCCTGCCCCTTTTTTGCAAAGAAGTGACACACATGGATGTCCCCCCAAAACATTAATTCTCGTCGACCCTCCAAATAAATATACTTTGATTATTGAGACACAGGTGCTTTGCATTTCCAGATGTTAAAACATCAGCTTTATTTTCATTTTGGAGAATGAATCTTGTTTGCCTGTCACATGCACTCAATTTAATTTCTGTGATTTTGCTATTCAACAATGTTGGAAAACCAAGTTTGGGGCCAGTCAGCCATGTCCAGGTGTGTTGTTCCTGGAGTAACGTCACATTTTAGCAAAACAATGTCATATTACGCGTGTTTACTATTTAACTAAATTTGGTAAGGGTTGTTATTTGACATAAACACAATACAGTATCTACACGTGTTCAAAAGTACAAGCAGCCCAAGGAGGCAGATGTGAAAAACTACATGTCAACACATTATTGCAGACATTCCCCCCCCCCTTAAATAATATGGACTTACTTTTCCGCAGAATTTTGAGTATCTTCTTCATGTGATGTGGCTCCCTCAATTTTAAATCGGACCAACGCTTCCGGAGTTGCTCCTTTGACCTGGTGACACCAAACATTCTCCTCATTCTCCTTGCCACCTTGTCCATTATGTGTGACTTTCTACGGTTCGGTGTTTTGTAGGGCCCACATTCACCATCATAATCCTTCCTCCTCATGATGTAAACCAACTCCACCATTTCTTCAAACGCCATATTAGTGGCTTTATATCTTTTAGGCCTGGATCGGGACGGTCCTGCCTCTGTCCCTTCACTTGCGCCATGAGAGCTCCGTGCCCGCTCGTGTGACATCGCCATCTTTCCTTCCCACAGAGATTAGGGGCGTGGAAACGAGGAAATGTCCCATCAGGGGCGGAGATGAGGGCGGGGATTCTTGCATATGCGGAGTGTCGCGAATGCCAACAACGTATTGACGTAGGTTACGCGGAGAATATTCGCGCGATTCCAGAACCTACACAGTTAACGCCATATTTACTTTTTAAATTGATTAGGGGCATGGCAAAGGTGACGAGGGCGGCGTTTCATACATACGCGGAGTGGATAAAAGGCGCTTGACGTGATTACGTAGGTTACGTGTTAATTCAGCGAGCGTAACAAACGAGGATTTTGAGAGAGGCAGGTAAGAAATTTAAACATTGGATCAGCAGCGGGCTCTAAAATGTAGAGCCATGGGATGGGGGTTTGGTCTGTTGGTTGCACAGTTTTATTAAGCTATTATGTCTCTTGGATACCAGAATGTGATTTTCGTACCCAAATGCTTTTGTAGACATCACAAAATAGAGAGGTCAAAAATGCTGTGACTCATTATCAATTATGTAGGGTGTATTCAGATCAGGCCAAGTATTGTTCAGTGTTGGTTGGACAGAGGTCATTAGGAAGTTTCTTTCATGTAATCAATGCTGAGGGGCAGGATATCTACACATGCAATAGTGCCTTGATGAATGCTGTCATTTGTAATAATTGTGTATGGTTGTACATTTCTATTATTTCCTGCAATGTAACCAAAGGGGCGGCATGTATCAAAAAAATGTTAGCTAAAACCAACCAATGGGGCCGAGCTGGCCAGCATTTTATAAACAAGAGACACTGTGTTTGTATTTATATATAGGTACTACTTTTTAAACAACATATTCTATCAATGTAAATGCTGAGGCTTTTTTTAATTGTGTTTTTGGTTTCTTTTTATTTTTTCAATCTAGAATAAAAAAAAAAAAAACATAATTTCCCAATGGATCTCCTGCAGACCCAAGAGATTATCCAGCACTTGCTGGATAAATTTAGGGAAATGCCCATCCTGTGGGATTCAAATCAGCCCACCTACCACAACAAGGACGTACGAGCGGCAGCACTTGAACAGCTAGCAGCATACATGAGGACATGGGT
Organism: Rana temporaria; assembly: GCF_905171775.1. Lineage (NCBI taxonomy): Eukaryota > Metazoa > Chordata > Amphibia > Anura > Ranidae > Rana > Rana temporaria. The sequence continues at coordinate 75,350,672 of NC_053501.1, forward strand.
GCCAGAATGCAGTGCCAACATGGTGAAGGATAAACTTGCCAACCTCAGGGGCACATATAGGAGAGCGTACAAAGCTCACCAAAAGCAGCTAAGATCTGGAGCAGCAGCAAGACCACCAAAGGAACCCAAGCTGTGTTATTACAGCCAGATGTCATTTTTGCGGGATCAACTGGAAGGCAGGGCATCAATGTCAAGTCTGAATCCCAACCTTCCCTCCATGCTACCTTCCAGCGGGACTTCCCCAGATCACCACAGCCCTGCAGAGTCAGATGAAGAGGGCCTGGCTGACAGAGAGGCAGATCTGCGCCTCTACGATGATGAGGTATAGTAGTTTCATAACTATTTATGTAATAATATTAATTATTGTTTGATTCTTGACTTGATATTGGTTAATAAAATACAAGCTGTGAAACAAAAATCAAAAGTCGTGGGCAAACAAATAGGTGTCAGGGATGACAACTGCAGGGGTCAGAGGGTGAGTCTGTTTTCAAGTTTAAATTCAAGGCAAAAAATAAGATTCAAGCATGAAAATGTGAGTGATTATATTCCTAAATATATTACAACATATCCCTTTTTTTTACACAGGAAGAAGAGACCAGCCAGGAGGTGGCAGATCCTCTCCTCACTGTCAGCCAGGACGAAGGGGTCAGTGGCAGCCAGGAGGAGGCCGGGCCCAGTGGTGTTCAGCAGCTCCCCAGGACAAGCACCACCAGCCAGGCTCCTCCCCTTTATATTAGGCCACCAAGCCGTAAGAAGAAATTGGGGGCAGTGGAGGAAGCCAGCCTCAAAATGATTCAGGAGGCGAGTGCCATCATGAGGGCCCCCCTCAACCCCACTGAGGCCTACAGTGCCTCCGTGGCACATGATCTCAATAAAGGCACGGAGGAGCAGAGGCAATTGGCCAAGGGCATCATCAACCAGGCCCTTTGGTGGATGCAGAGGGAGCTGCTGACCCCAGACACTGGGCTATGTGACCCGGCCCGGCTTGCTGAACATCATACTCCTGCTGCCACATCATCCCCACCTGCAAGGGCCCAGGGAAGACCCGCTGTAAGGCAGCCTGGAAGGAAGGTTGCAAGGAAGAGGAGACGTTGATGCCCTGCCTTCCATTTGATCACCCACAAATGGCATCTTGTTTGGACTATCACAGCTTGGGTTCCTTTGGTGTTATGTGCTGCTGCTTCAGATTTTATTTTGTGTGCCTCCTGAGGTTGGCTAGTTTATCCTTCACCATGTTTGAAATGCAAGTTTGCATGTATGTTGCTAGCTGTTCAAGTGCTGCCATTCTGGTTTTGTTCCTTTTTATCATTTGCTCAAATAAAAGCCTTTTTGTTGATTTGAAAAACGTGCCTATTGTTTGTAATACTGTGGGTATTATTTTAGGCATCAAACATTACAAACAAATAAAATGTTTAATCTAAAATATTCACTAACTCATGGGGGGGGGGGGGGCATTTGGTGTGCCAACATGGTAGACAATTTAAACAACCTTCAAAATAATCCAGTTAAATATACAAACAAAAGCAAAATCAAAACTATTTCCTATTAAAATATTCTAAATGGTGACATAACTATAAACACCTAAATAAAGTGGGAAAGATAACCATTAAACATTAAAAGCAAAAAATTTGACATAAGGAGGACCACTAAAAATATGATACGTCGGGCCAATAAAAGTTTGCAAAAATCTTACTACATCACAGCTAACAAATGTCACTTTTCAGTATGGAACAACTCAGTTGAAATAACATGAGCTAAATAACTGATTATTTATAGCAAGAGAAGAATGAATAAAACGACGGCATCAAGCGTTGTTTATTGTGTGGTTTGCTTCAGTGTTCTATTGCTAGAATTAATCTTTCTATTGACGAATGTGCCATATCCCAAACAAACGTGAGTTTTACCTGAACGAGCGCTCCCGTGGCCTCATTTAGTCTGAGCATGCGCGGGGTTTTTGTACGTTGGTTTTGTGTACTCACCACCAAACATGTCCGTTCGGACAGGATTTGAGCGGACGGTTTTAAAACAAGTTTGCAAATAAATGTCTGCTGAAAAACGGCCCGGCGGGCAAATGTACGGTGAAATTCTGCACGCTCGTAACTACACACGAACAAACATGTCTGCTGAAACTGGTCCGCGGGCCAGTTTCAGCAGACATGTTTGGTCGTGAGTATGGGGCCATAGAGGGACCGTGGAAGGAGGATGGCTGACCCCAGAAAGGTAAGTGCCGGGCGGGGGGGGGGCAATCTGGCAGCATTTTACAGTGCACAGTGGCGACAATTGATGGGCACAGTGGTGACAATTGATGGGCACAGTGGCTACAATTGATGGGCACAGTGGCGACAATTGATGGGCACAGTGGCGACAATTGATGGGCACAGTGGCTACAATTAATGGGCACAGTGGCTACAATTGATAGGCACAGTGGTGACAATTGATGGGAACAGTGGTGACAATTGATGGCACAGTGGCGACAATTGATGGCACAGTGGTAACAATTGATGGCACAGTGGTAACAATTGATGGCACAGTGGCTGTGTTTGATGGCATGGCACAGTGGCTGCGTTTGATGGCACAGTGGCTGGGTTTGGCATGGCACAGTGGTGACAATTGATGGGCACAGTGGCAACAATTGATGGCACAGTGGCGATAATTGATGGCACAGTGGTGACAATTGATGGCACAGTGGTGAAAATTGATGGCACAGTGGCTGCGTTTGATGGCATGGCACTGTGGTGACAATTAATGGGCACAATGGCGACAATTGATGGCACAGTGGCTGCATTTGATGGCATGGCACAGTGGTGACAATTGATGGGCACAGTGGCGATAAATTATGGCACAGTGGCTGCATTTGATGGTATGGCACAGTGGCTGCATTTGATGGCATGGCACAGTGGCAACAATTGATGGCACAGTGGCGACAATTGATGGCATGGCACAGTGGCGACAATTGATGGCACAGTGGCTGCATTTGATGGGCACAGTGGCTGCCTTTGATGGGCACAGTGGTTGCCTTTGATGGGCACAGTGGCTGCGTTTGATGGGCACAGTAGCTGCATTTGATGGGCACAGTGAGGCTGCAATTGTTTTTTTTTTTCCGCTTGTTTGCGCCCCCCCAAAAAAAGTTGGAGCACCAGTTGCCACTGATTGTACCCCCACTATTTCATGCACGTAATGGGTGGCCCCGCCCTCAGCTATTTAAGAGCTGTCACAGCGGGAGAGCGTCACTCAGCGGGTGCCTCCCATGGAGAAAGTATCATGTTACTGTTTCTCTGCATCCTCCGCTCGAGAATGGATTACATCGGTGGAATTTTTTTTCTCTTTTTTTTTCTTTTTAATAAAGGACTTGTCCCAATCTGTATCCTGTGGTTTTAAAACATTTTAACACTTTTTTGTGAAATGGTAGGGGTACCCCGTTACCAATTCACATAGGGGGGGGCCGGATCTGGGGGTCCCCTTTGTTAAAGGAGGCTTCCAGACCCCAACGCATCCTCCCCATGTTGAGGGCATGTGGCCTGGTATGGTTCAGAAGAGGGGGTGCTCTCTCATCCCCCCTCTTTTCCTGCTGCCTGCCAGGTTGCGTGCTCGGATAATGGTCTGGTATGGATTTTTGGGGGGAATCCCACGCCTGAAGGGTCTGGTATTGATTTTGAGGGGGACCCCTACGCTATTTAAAAAAAATTGACGCAGGGTTCCCCTTAATATCCATACCAGACCTGAAGGGCCTGGTATGGAATTTTGGGGACCCCCACACATTTTTTTTTTAATTTTGGTTCGGGGTTCCCCTTAATATTCATACCAGACCCAAAGGGCCTGGTAATGGACTGGGGGGGGGGCATGCTGTTTTTTAAATTACTTTTATCTGTATTCCTGGGACCCAACAATTCATTATAGCCGCGAGTAGTTTTAAATTACTTTTTTCCTTTACAAATTTCATTTTCTGCAGGGACTGTTCTAAACACGGGAATAGTGCTCCACTTTAGAGGCATACTGTAGACACCCCCCAGGTATGAAATTTAAATAAATATTTCACTTTTATTGTTTCACTTTAAGCAGAACACCCAAACAACCAAAGTTCGGCCCGAACTTATGCTCGGGCCGAACCGTTCGCCCATTCCTATATACCAATTAGACCATTCAGACTATGAATTATTAGTCACTATTCTCTGAATACAGAGTTTTAGCTAGTTTTCTACTCATTTACAAACAAAATATTCTAAGCCTGTAAACTTTAACTTATACATTACCCATCTGTGTGGAACTGTGTCAAATGCTTTTGCAAAATCCAAGTATACTATATCCACAGCCACTCCTTTGTCTAAGTTTTTGCTTATCTCCTCATAAAAAGAAAACAGATTTAACAACTTCGATCTTTTGTGAATCCATGCTGCCTTATGAGTAATATTGTTATTTACAGACACAGGAACAGAAACATATATTTTTAGTTGGCAGTGAAGCTAAACCTATTCACAAAATGCTGTACTTAGATGTTAAATGAAACAAAGCTAACATTTTGAAAAATTAAAAGCTACCCCACTGTTGCTAAGCAAAGTTTAATTCCCAATCGGCTGCTGTACATGTTATGAAGGAGCAAATATGATTAATTACAGCCATATTAACTATGTAATATTATTGTGAAATCGACTGGGAATTTGAGGAAGGTCTGGTACAATTAGTTACATGGTTGCTTGTAAACCCAAACAATGAATCCAATTACTTGCTATGCAAATAGCAAATCTTTCCCTGCAGGATATCAAGTGTTTGAGTGCTACCAGATTTACCATTGTTTGTGCTGATTCGATTAGGAATCGGGTAATGGCAGTAGGCACTGCCTGGCAATGATGACATACATTAGCAGTGGGGTGTTTTCAACTGAAACAGCCAGCTGAGAGAGATATTAGCTGGAATAGATATTGCACTGTGTAATTGTTTATAAGGGGAAGTTTATCATGATAAACAATAAAGTTGTAGTGTCTACACTACTCACCGCAAATAATAATTACAGTTTATAAACATGTGTTAAAGCAGAGTGTTTGACTCAGATACAATAAAATAAAAACATAATAAATGTGGATTTTCTTTCTGCTTAAGTGGTTATAAAGCCCAGGGCTTTTTTTCTAAGAGAAAATGTGCAGGAACTCACCCCCCTCAACTAGGTAATGCTTGTCTCCGCCCCCTAGAAGAGAGTTATCTTTTAGAGAACAGGGAACCAAGTATAATTTGGGGGGCTAGCATGAGCCCTTAGAGCCGGTTCACACTGGGGCGACTTGGGATCCGACTTGAAGTCGCCTCAAGTCGTCCCAAGTCGCGCTGTCGAGAAAAACAATGCAAGTGAATGGGAGTGGTGTTAATACACACGACTCAAGTCGCTCCGACTTCAAAAGAAGTTCCTGTACTACTTCAATCAGACTTGTAGGCGATTTGTACCCATTGATTTCAATGGAAGTCGCCTCCAAGTCTGATCCAAGTCTGATCACTGTCTTAACTGAAGCGACTTTCCAGGAAGATAACATACATTTCTCAGGCAAACCCCTCCCTCCCCCTCCCTCCCACAGAGCTGATTGTTGTTTGATTGGCCACTGGAAAGTCTCCTGTCCTGGAGAAGACTTCAAGTCGTGTTGTAAATGGCCCCAGATCTCCCTGTGGTTCATGCTCAAGTCGTGTCGGAGTCGCCTCTAAAAGTCGCGCTGGAAGTTGTGTCGCCCTAGTGTGAACCGACTCTTAGGCCGGGTACTAACGAGCAAACATGTACGATGAAACCGGTCCGTCGGACCATTTTCACCGTACATGTCTGCCAGAGGGCTTCTGTACGATGGCTGTACTAACCATCGTACAGAAGTCCGCGCGTAAACAATACGCGGGGCGTGTCCGCGTCGTCGCCGCGACAATGACGCGGCGATGACGCGGCGACGTGGGCGGGCCTGCCATTTAAAGGCTTCCACGCATGCGTCGAAGTCATTCGACGCATGCGAGGGACGGCGGGCGCTCGGACATGTACGGTAGGTCTGTACTGACGACCGTACATGTCCGAGCGGGCAGGATTCCAGCGGACGGTTTTAAAACACGTCCAGGAATATTTGTCTGCTGGGAAAAGGCCCGGCGGGCAAATGTTTGCTGGAATTCGGCCCGCTCGCGCCTACACACGACCGAACATGTATGCTGAAACTGGTCCGCGGACCAGTTTTAGCATACATGTTTGGTCGTGTGTACGGGGCCTTAGAGTTTGTTATTGCAGTAAAAACAATAATAGAATAACTAAAACAAAAATAGATCCCTCCAGCAGCACTATACAGTCCCTCATTTATCCAGTAACGAGACAGCACCCATATATCCAGCAAAGAGACAGCCCCATATATTCAAAGGGACCACCCAATCCACCAAAGAGACATGCCAAAATATTCAGCAAAAAAACTTTCCCATTTATTTAGCAAAGAGATGGACCACTCCAGCAAAGAAACATCCCCATATATCCAGCAAAGACACAGCCCAATCCAGCAAAGAAACATCCCCATATATTCAAAGAGACATCCAAAATCCTGCAAAGAGACACCCCCAATCCAACAAAGAGACATCTCAAAATATTCAGCAGAGAGACAGCCCCATATATTCATCAAAGAGACATCCCCATCCAGAAATATATATTTAGCATAGAGACATCCCTAAACCTGCAAAGAGACATCCCTATCCAGAAATATATATTTAGCATAGAGACATCCATAAACCTGCAAAGAGACATCCCCATCCAGAAAAAAAAATCTCAAAATATTCAGCAAAGAGACATCCCCATATATACAGCAAAGAGACATCCCCATATATTCAAAGAGACATCCCCATATACCAAAGAGACATCCCAATATATTCAACAAAGAGACACCCATATCCCCATATATTCAGCAAAGAGACATCCCCAATACAGGAAAGAAACATCCCCAATCCAACAAAGAGACATACCCAATCCAGAAAAGAGGCACCCCCAATCCAGCAAAGAGATATTGTCAATCCAGAAGACATTCCCAATCCAGCAAAGAGACATCCCCATCCAGCAAAGAAACATCCACAATCCAGCAAAGAGACATACCCAATCTAGAAAAGAGACATCTCCATTTCAGCAAACAGACATCCCCACACAGCAAAGAGGCATTCCCTAATCCAGCAAAGAGGCATCCCCAATCCAGCAAAGAAACATTCCCAATCCAGCAAATAGACCCCCGCCCAGCAAGGAGATATCCCCAATCCAGCAAAGAAACATCCTCAATCCAGCAAAGAGACATCCCCAATCCAACAAAGAGACATCCCCAATCCAGCAAAGAGACATCCCCATCCAGGAAAGAAACACCCCCAATCCAGCAAAGAGACATACCCAATCTAGAAAAGAGGCAACCACAATCCAGCAAAGAGACATTGCCAATCCAGCAAAGAGACATCCCCATCCAGGAAAGAAACACCCCCAATCCAGCAAAGAGACATACCCAATCTAGAAAAGAGGCAACCGCAATCCAGCAAAGAGACATTGCCAATCCAGCAAAGAGACATCCCCAATCCAGCAAAGAAACATCCCCAATCTAGCAGAGACATCCCAAATCCAGCAAATAGATATCCCCACCCAGCAAAGAGACACCCCCAATCCAGCAAAGAGACATCCCTAATCCACAAATTAGGCAATAAAATTTGAGCAGTAAAATCAAGCCAGCCACTTGATTTTTGGGGAAACGCATCGGGTAGAGCTCACGTGTGATGTCATCGGGGCTGGCAGGATTTTACTGCTCGAAATGTATTGCCTCATTGTAAGTGTGTTTTCTCTTATTTTATTAAATATACCCACTGTTTTACGCTATGAAGATTCTCCCTGCTTGCATTTTATATATGCTCCCTTGGTTAGTGGATCTCACCCAAAGAAAGTTTTCTGTAAGAGGGCCATGCAGACATGCCTAGCAATAAAGTGCAATAGCACTTGCACTTTATTTGATTGAGGACATTGGGCCTGATTCTCAAAAGAGATACGCAGACTTAACTGCTGTTCAGCCTGCATATCCCTGGGCCAAATTCTCAAAAAGCCTGCCTAACTTAAATTTCAGCAGTTAAGTTACACTGACTTAAAATTTCTACCTAAGTGCCCGATCGTCAAAGCACTTACCTAGAAATTTCAGGCCGTGTAACTTAAGTGCCGCCGTCGTAAGGCAGTCCTCCTCTCCTGGGGGCATTTAAAATTTAAATGAGGCGCGCTCCCGCGCCGGCCGTACTGCGCATGCGTGTGACGTCATTTTCCCGACGTGCAGCGCGCGAACAAAATTAACGCCGGGCGGCTTTGAGAATTTCGACGGGACACTAAAGTTGCGACGGGTGAAAAAAAAAAGACGCGCCGGGAAAACAAATAATTATAAAAAAAAATGACAGCGTCGCTCAGCATGCATTCCTGGGAGGGAGAACTCCATGCCAATTTTCAAAGAAAAAACCGGCATGGGTTCCCCCCCAGGAGCATACCAGGCCCTTAGGTCTGGTATGGGTTGTAAGGAGACCCCCCCACGCCGAAAAATTGACGTAGGGGGTCCCCCTACAATCCATACCAGACCCGTATCCAAAGCACGCTACCCGGCCGGTCAGGAAGGGAGTGGGGATGAGCGAGCGCCCCCCCCCCTCCTGAGCCGTGCCAGGCCGCATGCCCTCAACATGGGGGGGTTGGGTGCTCTGGGGCAGGGGGGCGCACTGCGGGCCCCCCCACCCCAGAGCACCCTGTCCCCATGTTGATGAGGACAGGACCTCTTCCCGACAACCCTTGCCGTTGGTTGTCGGGGTCTGCGGGCGGGGGCTTATTGGAATCTGTGAGTCCCCTTTAATAAGGGGGCCCCCAGATACCGGCCCCCCACCCTAAGTGAATGGATATGGGGTACATCGTACCCCTACCCATTCACCTGGAGGCAAAAAGTAAAAGTTAGTAAACACACAACACAAGGCTTTTTAAAATAATTTATTATTCTGCTCCGGATGCCCCCCCTGTCTTCTTTATTAGCTCTATTTCCAGGGGGGGCTTCTTCTTCCACTCTCCGGGGGTCTTCTTCCACTCTCCGGGGGGGGGGTTTCTTCTTCCGCTCTCCGGGGGGGGGCTTCCCCGCTCTCCGGGGGGCTTCTTCCATCTTCTCCCCTCTTCCGCTGTTGACTCGGCGAACCCCGGTTCTTCTCCAGCTGTCCGGTGCCTTCTTCTTCAGCGCTGGCTGCCTGCTATGTTTGTGTGTTAGCTCAATTAGTAACAGGCAGCCGGCGCGGTCTTCTGTGACGTCAGGGTCTTCTGTTCTTCTCCCCTCTTCCGATGTTGCCTCGTCGCTTCTTGTCGCTGTAATGATGGAAGCGCGCCTTGCATCCCATTTATATAGGCATCACCGTCCCATCATGCTCTGGTAGGTACCCACGTGGTGGGTGCCTACCCACGTGGACCCACCACGTGGGTACCTGCCGGAGCATGATGGGACGGTGATGCCTATATAAATGGGATGCAAGGCGCGCTTCCATCATTACAGCGACAACAGGCGACGAGTCAACATCGGAAGAGGGGAGAAGAACAGAAGACCCTGACGTCACAGAAGACCGCGCCGGCTGCCTGTTACTAATTGAGCTAACACACAAACATAGCAGGCAGCCAGCGCTGAAGAAGAAGGCACCGGACAGCTGGAGAAGAACCGGGGTTCGCCGAGTCAACAGCGGAAGAGGGGAGAAGATGGAAGAAGCCCCCCGGAGAGCGGAGAAGCCCCCCCCCGGAGAGCGGAAGAAGAAAACCCCCCCGGAGAATGGAAGAAGAAACCCCCCCCCCGGAGAGTGGAAGAAGACCCCCGGAGAGTGGAAGAAGAAGCCCCCCCTGGAAATAGAGCTAATAAAGAAGACAGGGGGGGCATCCGGAGCAGAATAATAAATTATTTTAAAAAGCCTTGTGTTGTGTGTTTACTAACTTTTACTTTTTGCCTCCAGGTGAATGGATAGGGGTACGATGTACCCCATATCCATTCACTTAGGGTGGGGGGCCGGTATCTGGGGGCCCCCTTATTAAAGGGGACTCCCAGATTCCGATAAGCCCCCGCCCGCAGACCCCGACAACCAACGGCAAGGGTTGTCGGGAAGAGGTCCTGTCCTCATCAACATGGGGACAGGGTGCTCTGGGGTGGGGGGGCACGCAGTGCGCCCCCCTGCCCCAGAGCACCCAACCCCCCCATGTTGAGGGCATGCGGCCTGGCAAGGCTCAGGAGGGGGGGGGGGCTCGCTCGTCCCCACTCCCTTCCTGACCGGCCAGGTAGCGTGCTTTGGATACGGGTCTGGTATGGATTGTAGGGGGACCCCCTACGTCAATTTTTCGGCGTGGGGGGGTCTCCTTACAACCCATACCAGACCTAAGGGCCTGGTATGCTCCTGGGGGTGGAACCCATGCCGGTTTTTTCTTTGAAAATTGGCATGGAGTTCTCCCTCTCAGGAATGCATGCTGAGCGACGCTGTCATTTATTTTTATAATTATTTGTTTTCCCGGCGCGTCTTTTTTTTTTCACCCGTCGCAACTTTAGTGTCCTGTCGAAATTCTCAAAGCCGCCCGGCGTTAATTACGTTCGCGCGCTGCACGTCGGGAAAATGACGTCACACGCATGCGCAGTACGGCCGGCGCGGGAGCGCGCCTCATTTAAATTTTAAACGCCCCCAGGAGAGGAGGACCGCCTTACGACGGCGGCACTTAAGTTACACGGCCTGAAATTTCTAGGTAAGTGCTTTGACGATCGGGCACTTAGGTAGAAATTTTAAGTCAGTGTAACTTAACTGCTGAAATTTAAGTTAGGCAGGCTTTTTGAGAATTTGGCCCAGGGATATGCAGGCTGAACAGCAGTTAAGTCTGCGTATCTCTTTTGAGAATCAGGCCCAATGTCCTCAATCAAATAAAGTGCAAGTGCTATTGCACTTTATTGCTAGGCATGTCTGCATGGCCCTCTTACAGAAAACTTTCTTTGGGTGAGATCCACTAACCAAGGGAGCATATATAAAATGCAAGCAGGGAGAATCCTCATAGCGTAGAAATTTTAAGTCAGTGTAACTTAACTGCTGAAATTTAAGTTAGGCAGGCTTTTTGAGAATTTGGCCCATTGTGTGGATCATATCACTTGTTTTTTTTTTATTTAAAGGAACAGCGCACCATTTTCTGCTTTTATTTGTATTGTTCGGTCAAGAAATTGTGTTGCAGCAGTTCACAATACTTTAATGGCCTAGCGCCATTATTACAATCACTTTAATTTAAAGCGGGTGTATACCCGCTGACACATTTTTTTTTTTTGTTGGTACACCTGTAAGGCAAAAGGCATAATGAGCTAGTATGCACCGCATACTAGCTCATTATGAAATACTTACCTTAGAATGAGGTGTCGGTATCTCAGCTGGTCCATGCCGAGGGAGATGACATTTTGCCTCATCGTGTCTTCTGGGTATCGTGGATCCAGTCCGCGCTGTGAGTGGCTGAAGCCGCAATGTCGTGCACGGGAGGCTTTTTTCCGGCAAGGTCTGGCGTCTGCCGGTCTTTCAGCCGAGAATCTCTGATGCGCAAGCGGCGCTGAAGTCAGCGGCGCATTGCAAGGGGAATATCTCCTAAACCATACAGGTTTAGAGATATTGGGCCAGATTCAGAAAACACTTACGCTGGCGTATCTACAGATACGCAGCGTAAGTGTAGAGATGCGCCGTAGTATCTATGCGCCTTATTCACAATACTAGATACGCCTGAAATATGTATTTTTCCGACCGACGGAAGTCTTAGGACGCCGTCGTATCTTGGGTGCATATTTTCACTGGCCGCAAGGGGCGCTTCCGTCGATTTACGCGTTGAATATGCAAATGACCTAGATACGCCGATTCACGAATGTACTTGGGCCGTCGTATTAAGCTACGCCGTTTACGTAAGGCTTACGTCCGGCTTAAGTTTACCCCTCATAAAGCAGGGGTAAGTCATGTTAAGGTATGGACGTCGGAACAGCTGTCGATTTTTACGTCGTTTACGTAAGACGTACGTGAATGGGGCTGGGCATAGGTTACGTTCACGTCACATTCATTGAGCCGACGTATCTTAGGGAGTATTTGCGACGTGATTCTGAGCATGCGCGCGCATGCGCCGTACCAACGGCCCTCCATTTACATGGGGTCACGGTTAATTTAAATGTAGCACGCCCACTACCAGCCTACTTTGAATTAGGCGGGCTTACGCCGGCCAATTTTCGCTACGCCGACGTAACTTACGGAGCAAGTGCTTTGTGAATACTGGCCTTGCCTCACTATGTTACGTCGGCGTATCGCAAATGGGATGCGCTACGCCGGCCAAAAGATGCGCCCTCCAACATAAATCTGGCCCATACTTTTTACCTACAGGTAAGCCTTGTGTAGGTTAACCCCAATGCGGGGAGAGAAAGTGGGATTTTTGGGGTGCTAGTTGAAAATCAAACCATATGTGAAGGCACAACAATTCATAAAAAATCTATATTTTTATTCACAAATTCATCATAGTTAAAAAATGAAGATAAATTAATACAGCACAGTGTATTCTCTTCTACAAAGTCAAGGTTAACAGTCCTACATGTTTCGTCTGGGTTAGGCTTCCTCAGGGACATACAGAGACTTTGATTTATCTAAAAATAGACATCTAGGGCCAGATTCTCGTAGAATGGCCTAAAAATGCGGCGGTGTAACGTATCTCATTTACGTTACGCCGCCACAAGTTTTACGGGCAAGTGCTTGATTTACAAAGCACTTGCCTGTAAAGTTGCGACGGCGTAGCGTAAATCCTCCGGCGCAAGCCCGCCTAATTCAAATGATCCGGGTAGGGGGCGTGGATCACTTAAATTAGGCGCGTTCCCGCGCCGACCGTCCTGCGCATGCGCCGTCCCTAAAATTTCCCGACGTGCATTGCGCTAAATGACGTCGCAAGGATGTCATTGGTTTCGACGTTAACGTAAATGGCGTCCAGCGCCATTCACGGACGACTTACGCAAACAACGTACATTTTAAAATTTCGACGCGGGAACGACGGAAATACTTAACATTGACTGCGCCTCATAGACCCAGGGGCAACTATGCGCGTCGCAAATCTTACGTTAACGTCGTAACTTCACTGCGTCGCTCGGGCGTACGTTCGGGAATTTGCGTATTTTACTAATTTGCATACTCGATCAGGAAAACGACGTCGGCGACACCTAGCGGCGAACAAAAAAATTGCATTTAAGATCCGACAGCGTAAGAGCCTTACGACTGTCGGATCTAATGGTTATCTATGCGTAACTGATTCTAAGAATCCGTCGCATAGATACGACGGCCCAGATTAGGACTTACGACAGTGCACATGGCGTTGCGCCGTCGTAAGCCCTTTCAGAATCTAGGCCAGATAGTTTTATAAATACAATTTTATTTCGACAACACTATTAGCCTCTCAAAGAGGGAATTTTCAATAAATACAAATAAATTCATAAATACATGTAAGCTGGAGGTCTTAATTAAAATAGCAACTAAAAAACATACCTAAGGAACCCTAGGCAGGGAAATCATGTTCATATTCAAAATCCATGATTACTTCATTAATGTTACATTCATTTATTCCAATAGATATGAGCAAAATAAACAATCCAAAAATGGGGCAATTGGCACAATCTATACAGGCGGCAACCACATATACCTCACGGGATTGGTCCTAGGTAGATGTAACCGAGGAAAGGGAGAGAGGGTGGGAGGGATATCAGAGCATCACGCCAAGCATCCAGATCAAGGGCTAAACAGCTCTTGTATTAACATGAAAAACCTGTTGAAGGAAGGGTTTTAATCTTATATTTTCGTTCAGACCTGGAGACTTGGTGGCTTAGAGGCGGTATATCCATTTTGCCTCTACCTGGAGCAGGCGTTGATCTACATCTAAGCCTCTCTCATTAAGAGAGATATGTTCCTGGGCAAAGAAGCCTAACATTTTCAAATTGTGGTTATGGAAGCGACCCATGTGGCGGCTAATGAAGTAGTAATCATTGATTTTGAATATGAATATTACTATAGTAAACATGATTTACCTGCCTTGAGGGGATTAAGTTCGCATTTGTTGCGCTATACAAGTCACTCACTCACTCACTCACTCACTCACTCAGGGTTCCTTAGGTATGTTAATTTTATTTTTGTTTCTATTTTAAATAAGACCTCCAGCTTCTGTGACTCCTCTTTATATATACCCTCTGTTCACATCAGTCGGTATGTATTTTACATACCTCAATTTGTGACAGGTACCCCAGCAGGCGCTGTACTTGTCAAATCATATATGATTTCTGGTTGTTTTTTTACTAATGGTTATTCCACAATATTGCATTTCCACACAGGACCGCACGGTTCGCCTCTCTCTGTCTTTGCCCTCCATTGCATGGTATGTTATTCACAATTGGATCTCCTGTGGGCGCCCAGGGGCAGGCATCAGAATGGCACATGCCTACACTGAACCTATGCAAAGGTATGGATGCTATGACTGTCCGTTTAGTGCCGTGTATGCATTCAGGTGCCGCTGTGGCATTATCCAACCCAGTGCAGTGACTTGATTCCCGCCCCTGTAGTGACGCTTAGGTCGCGTCATCTGTCACTCTTCAGGGATTGGACACATGCGCAAGCATCAGTGCTTTCTGTTGGGGATTTCCCCACCTTACACGTCACTATCAAGCGCTCGCAGTTACAACGCTGACGTCATGACGTCACACGCGGCGCCGCCCCTCCATCGGCATACAAGAGGACCAACACAGCTGTCACAGCCGATACGGGATCCGCTTGGGGAGCCGCGATGCACACACACTAATCAGCAGGTATGTTTTGGGAGCTAGAAGTAAGAAGTGAGTAAGAGACCTCAGATGTCTCTTTATTTACTCGAAATACTTGTTTAACCCTATCCTTGAGAGGTATTCCTCCATTGACAAGGGTTCCTTCATTTCTGCTTCACCACTTTGTACCTATAAATCTTGTCTTCTTACACAGATCCATCTGGTTTGGTGATTTTATATGGTCTCCCTCTACATCATCCTTGACCATTAGCACCTCATTGTGGAAAATTGAAGCGTAAGGTATGAGTAAGCAGCAAAATGGAAGGACTCTTTATATTTTGGTAGATCATCTGTATCTATACCTATGAAAAATTCCCTTTTCTTCTTTTTGATCAATCTATATCTCCCTTCCAGATATGGTGACAGTTTTTCGTCCTTAATCTGTAAAGAATACCTGCTGCTCTGTGCATTGTACGTCCCTGTGTACGTCCCAGAGGAAGCCTAACCCAGGCGAAACATGTAGGACTGTTAACCTTGACTTTGTAGAAGAGAATACACTGCGCTGTATCTCCTGTCTCTTCATTTTTTAACTATGATTAATTTTGTGAATAAAAATATGGATTTTTTATGAATTGTTGTGCCTTCAAATATGGTTTGATTTTCAGCAAGCACCCCAAAAATCCCACTTTCTCTCCCCGCATTCGGGTTTACCTACACATATATATACAGGGATGTAGCTGGTATTGAACAACAACTCTATATGAGTGTTTGCTCTATATATTATTTATCTACAGGTAAGCATTTGTAGGTAAAAGTTAAAACATTTACTATACAACCACTTTAACATAAAGAACACCAGTCTTTGAATGAGTACAATTGATAGTGAGTTTCTGCTTTTACTTCATTGGCTCTAAAAAATTTGGTTTAAGAATACTGATCTATAATCACTGTGGGAAATGGTATTCCTGGAGTAAATTGATTGCTGTAATGGACCCTTTCCTGACAAACTTCTTACATTAGATCTGTCATCAATAAGTGGCACTTTGTTCCTCAGGAACCCAGCCCTCAGTGTACTCTCTTCTCCAGCCTTTTGTTGGAAACACATCACTCACACCACAGACACCCAGTCATAAAACAGCTATGATTGACTTGAAACCTCAGACCTCTTTTTAAACTTTTTACATCTATTTTATTCTGATGCCGCGTACACACGGTCCTTTTTCGTCATGGAAAAAAATGTCATTTTTCAGCATGTCCAAAAAACGAAGTTTTTCCAACTTCATCATTAAAAACAACGTTGCCCACACACCATCGTTTTTGAAAAATGATGAACAAAGCGCGGTGACGTACAACACGTACAACGGCACTCTAAAGGGGAAGTTCTATTCGCCTTTGTGCTGCTTTTAGCTGATTCCTTGTTAGTAAAAGACGATTTGCGCTTTTTGGTCTGTTACAGCGTGATGAATGTGCTTACTCCATTATTAATGGTAGTTTTACCAGAACGAGCGCTCGCGTCTCATAACTTGCTTCTGGGCATGCGCGGGTTTAAAACGTTGTTTTTGCCCACACACAATCATTTTGGACAACACGAAAAACGACATTTTGAAAGACGACTAGAGTTGAGCGGACACCTGGATCTTCGGGTTCGGACCCGAACCCGGACTTTGAAAAAAAAGTTCAGGTTCGGGGACCGAACCCGAACCCGGACTTTGACCCGGACCCGAACCCCATTGAAGTCAATGGGGACCCGGACTTTTGACTACAAAAATGTCTCTAAAAAACTAAGGGAAAGGGCTGGAGGGCTGCAAATGGCAGAAAATGTCAGGAAGAGCATGGCAAGTACTCTGAAAATAAATGTGGATAGGGAAATAACTCAAAATGGCATAAAAAAAATTAAAATAAAAAAAAAATTAAAATTTTGCAAAATGTCGGGAACAGCATGGCAAGTACTCTTAACCTCCCTGGCGGTATGATTCTGTCTGGAATTACGTACCAAAAGCGGTACAATTATTTTGCAAGGAAATTTGGCGTTTTATACTGTAGGCCTGTAATTTTTAGAAATAACTCACTTAAATCTGACCAAGCAAGAGTCTTGTAGGCATCCCGGGTATGATTTTTTTTTTAAAACAAAATTATAAATTATAATATAATAAATAATTATAAATAATTATAACAAATAATAATATAATTATAATAAAAATGATTCAATAATGTAATCAACTCAAAATCACTGAAATGTGCTCAGTTGCAGAATTGTCGCTGTCATTATTATTATTTTTTATGACGAATTTCCCCACAAATCGCTATCGCACATTTCTGCAAGTGATTATAATTTATTATCGCTGTTTTCTAGCTGATCTAAAACCATTTTTGACATAAAGGGACACTTTTGGACAATCTACAGTTTTTAGGCAGAAATGTCATTTTTTATTTTTATAAAAGTACATGTAGGGCACTGGGCAGACCACTAGGGACAAGGGGGGTGTGTATTTTTTACATACAGTACTGTAATCTATAAAATTACAGTATACTGTATGTAAAGTGTTTGTTTACTTTTTTGAATTTGGCGCCGTTCTCCGCTCCCGTGCGTCGTAACGTCGCAGGGAACGGAGATCGGCGGCACACGGGGAGACTGTGAATCGAGCGAGGAGGTCCCGCTCGCTCACACAGCGGGGTGGCATCACTGGATCCAGGGACAAGGTAAGTAACTTGCCTGTGGATCCAGCAAAAGGTAAGCCGCGCCGCTGCACACTCTGCACGTCCACCCCGAGCGTGACTTGGGGTTACTGATCCTAACATGAAAAACCAGGGAGGTTAAAATAAATGTGGATAGAGAAATAACTCAAAATAACATAAAATAAAACATAAAAAAAATAAAAATAAAAAATAAAATCATTTTGACCTATGAGGACGAGGTACATATGTATTAGGAGGTTGAGGTGGATGTGGCGGTGTAGGTGGAAGCGGCGGTGGAGGAGGAGGAGGAGGAGGTAGCCAACACAGCAGGTTTTGGTTTTTAATATATGTATTTTTTAAATTAGGGTAAACCCCAAAAGAGTGAGAAAGATCTAGGGTTGCTACCTCATCCCTTTAAACCAGAACACAGAGTAATTACACAGGTTCTGGGGCTAATTTACTGTCTATAAGGCACCAAGTGAGTTTAATTAGCAGCAACTTAATCAGCCAGAGAACCTGTGTAATTAATATGTTTTTGCTTTTATCTTTCAATAGTGTTTATTAATTTTCTTCACAAACAGAAAGAAATACGTACCAGCGTAACTTCTTACTATAAGTAACGATTTGACAATCTGTTTAACATCACGAAGTGCCAATGCCTATTGGGGTTTCCACCTCCTACATCATATGAAAAACCACATCATACAATTGGCAAATTAGACGCTATTAAACAACACTTCAGATATGTAAAAGGGAGGTAGTAAAGCAAAAACAAACAAAACAAAAAAAAAAGGGGGGGGATTCATTCCCGTTGGGGAATGACAAGAAAGGAAACAATGGGGTAAGAAAGAAGGGGGGGAGGGGGAGAGTTGAGGCTCCGTGCTCCTAAAAATAATCCACAAGATAAACCTAAGAGCCACTCGACCCAGGATCACCAGTTAAGTAACTGATCCATGGATCCCAAACTTTATGGAACTGTTCCATCTTGTCCTGCGTGATTGCCGTTAGCCGCTCATTCAACATTAGCCAGGACAATTTATGTTTAAGTTGATCAAATGGCAAGGCTGCGGACTTCCAGTTTCTCGCTATGGTTATTTTCGCTGAAGTGAATATAAATGCCACCAGCCTCCTCTGGGATCCTGAAGCGTCAGGTATCTTACCCCCCAGGAGCGCATGTTTAGCAGATTTAACTAAATTGATCTGGGTCAGGGAGTAGATAAAATTGTACACCCTGATCCAGAACCTCCGGACCCTAGGACAGGTCCACCACATATGGTATGTGGATCCCGTCTGTCCGCATCCTCTAAAGCATTCCCGAGAGGCACCCGGCACAAATGCGGCCAGTCTAGCTGGGACCATGTACCACCTCAGCAAGACCTTGTAGTTAGCTTCTATAATGGAAGTGTTCATGATCGATCGAGACGCTGATTCCGACCTGTGCCATTCATCAATCTCGAATGTCTCCTGCAGATCCTGCTCCCATTGGAGCATATAACTCAGCTTTTTTGAGGAGTATGATAAGATAGAATAAATAGCAGAAATATGGCCCCTGACTTTATCATATTGCCTGCACACATACTCTATAGAAGTCATAGCAGTTAGATCACCTTTACGACCGGCTGTTTGCAAAAAGTGGTGCAGTTGCGTATATCTAAAGCGTTCAGTCACTGGCATTTGATATTTTTCAACTAGTGTTCTCTCCGACAATATCCCTTTATGATCACAAAGATCGGCTATTCATAAAAGACCTTTATTTGTCCACCAAAGAAACCCTACTGGAGAGAGGCCCGGGGTGAAATCCCTGTTCTTTAACAGGGGGGCTAACGGGTTGTGGGGGGATTTAAACTTCCTAGTCCTTGAGAGCCTGTCCCAGATTTCCAACGAAAAGGACAGAGTAGGACACAGTATGATCGGTCTGTCCTTCATAGGAAGCCACATAATATGAGAAATCAAATCGGGGCGACAGGAATAGGATTCCATAGTCATCCATATTGCGTTAGGCTTTTGGGAATAGTACCTCGTGAGTTGGGCCAACTGGGCCACATAAAAGCACTTCATAAGGTCAGGCAGTCCCAAGCTTACCTTTTGTTTTGGTGTGTACATTGTTCCCCTATTCACCCTAGGCCTCTTGTCACCCCAGATGAATTGTAAAATCTTCTTTTGAAATGTGTGGAGGTCAGATCGAACTAGTGACACAGGCAAGGTACGAAACAGATATAAAACCTTAGGTAGTACATTCATTTTTATTGAGTGCAATCTGCCGAACCACGAAGGGGGGTGAATCTGCCATCTGGCCAAATCGTCTGATATGCGTTTAAATAGGGCAGGGTAATTCTGTCTATACAACGTTTGAATAGATGGAGTCAAATTTATACCAAGGTAAGGAAGAGCTTCTGATTCCCACCTGAACCTGTGTGATTGCTCAAGAGTCTCCTGAGTTGATCTCGGCAAAGATATATTAAGTGCTCTTGATTTATCATGATTAATTCGAAGTCCTGATATTTCTGAAAATGGTTGCAAAATCGCGTATAGATTAGGGAGGGAAGTAATAGGTGCCGACAATGTCAATAAAAGGTCATCTGCAAAGAACAAGCACTTATGCTCGTCCTCCCCACAAATGATACCCTTGACATCTGGGCTCGAACGGATCTTAATTGCCAATGGCTCAATTGCTAAAACAAATAGCAGCGCCGATAACGGGCAGCCCTGCCTCGTTCCCCTTCTAATATCGAATGGTGGGAATGAATAACCCCTTAGTCTCAATAATGCTGAGGGAGAATGATACAGCGTTCGCAAGAGGACCAGAAAGCGCTCGCCGAAACCGAAACAATGCAATACATCAAATAGGTATTCCCACGAGAGAGAGTCGAACGCCTTCTGGATGTCCAACGAAAGCAGCATTTACAGTCCCAATCCGACAGGATTGCTGAAATTAAATTTATAACCCTGCGTGTCTGATCAGATGCCTGACGGTTGGGGTCAAAACCAGCCTGGTCAGGGTGGATGTATTTTGAAAGAAATGTATTTAGTCTGAATGCTAGCACCTTTGTCAATATCTTTAGATCCGTATTGATCAAGGAGATTGGGCGATAGTTAGCGCAATCTCCATGATCCCGACCCGGTTTTGGTATAACATGTAGATACGCTACATTTTCGTGGTCAGGAATAGTATTTCCCCTCCTTAAGTCATTAAAATAGGAACACAAATGTGGAACAAGGATCTCGTTGTATTTCCTATAGTAATGGCCAGTGAAGCCATCCGGTCCCGGTGCTTTAGATGGATGAATAGTTTTTATGGCCAGTTTAATTTCGGACTCCGTAAATTCCCCATGTATGAGCTCCATGTGAGCCTGGGTGAGTCGGGGCAATTGCACATCGCGGAAAAACTGTTCCACCCTGGCGGACACATAGCTAGCGGGAGAGCTATAAAGTGTTGCATAGAATTTTTGAAATTCCCCAAGAATGGATTCCGGATTCTGGGTGGGGTGGCCTGAGGGTAGTCGTAGTTTAGGTAACGTTGCAGTGTGTTGTCGGGG
This sequence comes from Rana temporaria, assembly GCF_905171775.1. Lineage (NCBI taxonomy): Eukaryota > Metazoa > Chordata > Amphibia > Anura > Ranidae > Rana > Rana temporaria. The sequence continues at coordinate 75,371,670 of NC_053501.1, forward strand.
TACTAGCTTCCTAGCTAACATAGTGGTGGGTTTATCTCCCATGGTATAGAATTTATGCTTGGACCAGCTTATATGCTTTTCTGCTTGGGTGGTCAGACTAAGATTAAGAGCCAACCGTGCGTCATCTATCTTACGCCTAATGTCAGTCTGGGGGTTCCTGCGCTGTTCCTCTAACAGGTGGTCCAGATCATCCTCCAATTGCCTTATCGTTTGCTCCCGGTTCCTGTTATATCCTCTGTGTTGTGAGAGACACAAGACTCTGGTCTGGAACAATGGATGTTTATTCAGTACAGGCTGTACACTGCAACATGCATCTCAGGACAGTACAGGTTATCTGCTTCCTACATGTGCTCTCTCTAAGATGTCTACTATGCCCCTTGACCCTTGTCATCACTGCTGGGTGGAGCCAGCCTTAAAGTGCCAGTACATGTGGAACCCTTCAGGTATAACACCTTGCATCCATCCCTAAAAAAAAAAAAAAAAAAAAAAAAAAACACAACAAAACAATAACAGGCACAAAACATTAACTGATAACTGTCCAATAACAGTCCTCCAAACACAGGAGAATTACGGGTCTTCAAGCTTCCAGGAACCGTTGCGGGGTTAATATGTCATCGGATCACTTCCGTCGGCCCCGTCGAAAGTCTCGTAACCGCTCTTGCAACTGAAACCGGTCAGGAGGGCGACAGTGTCATTGAGGCCGGGCATCCAGCGATTCGGGACCAGAGGAAACAGGGCTGGCCGGAATGGGTACCGGCGGGGCCAAGAAGGGATCCCCCAGCTCAGAGGGTAAACAGACCTCCGGACCAGAGCTGGAGGGCTTTGTTGGAGCTGAGTTCAAAAGTTCCGAGTTCCCGCAATCATCAGTGTCTGTGCATCCTGATTCGCTGGGAGCAGATCCTTAAGACACTGGTGGTTCAGCCGGCATCAGGGATTCGGGCAGTTGAGAACGAGGACGCAGTTGGTCCGCATGACGTCTGCAAATGGAACCATCTTCCAGGCGGACCTTGTACATCTTGGGTCCCAAAGTCTCTGCAATGACAGCAGGAAGCCAACGGGAGTTGGAAGCCCCATAAGATCGGGCCCATACCTTTTGTTGGGCTGTGAATCGGGGGAGCTCATTGTGTTTGACCATCTTGTCTTGGGACTGCAGTACATGTTCCTGGACTGTTTGAGGGCGGAGCATATCCAAAACAGTCCATGGCTGCCGCCCCAGAAGGATTTCTGCTGGAGTTTTCCCAGTGGTTGCATGTGGGGTTTTTCTGTAAGCAGAAAGGAAGGAGTCCAGCTGCTGGGGTGACAGGGACTGTTGTTTACTTGCAGCCACTGTAGCTTTGAAATAGCGTTTAAAAGTCTGCACAAACCGCTCTGCTTGACCATTTGTAGCCGGGTGGTAAGGTGCGGTCAACTTGTGCTTGATGTTGTGGGCAGTAAGGAAATGCTGAAACTCCTGACTGGTGAATTGTGCACCGTTGATAAAAGAAAAATGTGAAACTGCGCTACCTAACTAAGTAAACAAAAATAATAATAACAATAAAGCTGCAACAAAAATTGTGATATACACACAATAAATAGACAAAAGGAAAAATTAAGTTGCGCTAGCAATTTGTGATAATAAATTATTAAGTGAATAATAATAAAATAAAAAATAATTAATAAAAATCGTGTCCATACGGTCCGAACGGACAAAAATCATACAAAAAAATCGTGGTGAAAGTTCAAATCAAGTGAATAAATTGATGAGTAAAACGTGACTGGTAAACAAAAATCCTCCACCAGTGTGATAGATGAATATACAGGGAGTGCAGAATTATTAGGCAAGTTGTATTTTTGAGGATTAATTTTATTATTGAACAACAACCATGTTCTCAATGAACCCAAAAAACTCATTAATATCAAAGCTGAATATTTTTGGAAGTAGTTTTTAGTTTGTTTTTAGTTTTAGCTATTTTAGGGGGATATCTGTGTGTAAAGAAGACTAATGCTGCGCTGCTAGTATAGTGTGTGTGTGTAAATCATTACCAACATAATATGGCAAACATTGTACAAACCACAAGAAAAAAAGTGCTTATGTGCTAAAATTACAAAGTGAAATAGTGCACAGAAATGTATATGTATATGTATATAGTCCGTATAGCTGTAGTCTGTAGTCTCTGTATATCTGTGTGTGCAGGTGGCTATTACTGTGCATAATTATTAGGCAACTTAACAAAAAAAAAATATATACCCATTTCAATTATTTATTATTACCAGTGAAACCAATATAACATCTCAACATTCACAAATATACATTTCTGACATTCAAAAACAAAACAAAAACAAATCAGTGACCAATATAGCCACCTTTCTTTGCATGGACACTCAAAAGCCTGCCATCCATGGATTCTGTCAGTGTTTTGATCTGTTCACCATCAACATTGCGTGCAGCAGCAACCACAGCCTCCCAGACACTGTTCAGAGAGGTGTATTGTTTTCCCTCCTTGTAAATCTCACATTTGATGATGGACCACAGGTTCTCAATGGGGTTCAGATCAGGTGAACAAGGAGGCCATGTCATTAGTTTTTCTTCTTTTATACCCTTTCTTGCCAGCCACGCTGTGGAGTACTTGGACGCGTGTGATGGAGCATTGTCCTGCATGAAAATCATGTTTTTCTTGAAGGATGCAGACTTCTTCCTGTACCACTGCTTGAAGAAGGTGTCTTCCAGAAACTGGCAGTAGGACTGGGAGATGAGCTTGACTCCATCCTCAACCCGAAAAGGCCCCACAAGCTCATCTTTGATGATACCAGCCCAAACCAGTACTCCACCTCCACCTTGCTGGCGTCTGAGTCGGACTGGAGCTCTCTGCCCTTTACCAATCCAGCCACGGGCCCATCCATCTGGCCCATCAAGACTCACTCTCATTTCATCAGTCCATAAAACCTTAGAAAAATCAGTCTTGAGATATTTCTTGGCCCAGTCTTGACGTTTCAGCTTGTGTGTCTTGTTCAGTGGTGGTAGTCTTTCAGCCTTTCTTACCTTGGCCATGTCTCTGAGTATTGCACACCTTGTGCTTTTGGGCACTCCAGTGATGTTGCAGCTCTGAAATATGGCCAAACTGGTGGCAAGTGGCATCTTGGCTGCTGCACGCTTGACTTTTCTCAGTTCATGGGCAGTTATTTTGCGCCTTGGTTTTTCCACACGCTTCTTGCGACCCTGTTGACTATTTTGAATGAAGCGCTTGATTGTTCGATGATCACGCTTCAGAAGCTTTGCAATTTTAAGAGTGCTGCATCCCTCTGCAAGATATCTCACTATTTTTGACTTTTCTGAGCCTGTCAAGTCCTTCTTTTGACCCATTTTGCCAAAGGAAAGGAAGTTGACTAATAATTATGCACACCTGATATAGGGTGTTGATGTCATTAGACCACACCCCTTCTCATTACAGAGATGCACATCACCTAATATGCTTAATTGGTAGTAGGCTTTCGAGCCTATACAGCTTGGAGTAAGACAACATGCATAAAGAGGATGATGTGGTCAAAATACTCATTTGCCTAATAATTCTGCACTCCCTGTATAATTATGCGCTTACCAGAAGGGCAAGCAAACAGGGCTTACAGCTGGAACCCCCAGCCTGGGTCTTTCTCCGGAACTGCTACCAATGGTCTGGATAGTATTCCTCCAATGGGTGGATAAGATCAAAATCCAGGGTGCATGAAAGAAAATATGTCTCATATGGTGATGTACCGCAAATGAATCCAATAATAGCACACCAAAGGAAAGCCGCCACCAGTAGATATCACCAAGTAAGGGGGACTCTTACCAGATATATGAGAACAGAGCGCTTGTGGCCAAACCCAGCCAGGGCCTTTAAAAGATTGCCTCCAATTCACCAGCTAAAACAAGGGTATTCTCACAAGCAGCCACAGCGGAGTATATCACCAAAAGAAAATTGAGATCCACATAGTGATGTACCGTAGATAAAATGTTTAATAAAGCAAAAAATACACTTACATAAAAATCGATCAATATCAGCATAAAAGGTTTGAGCCGGCCGGCTACTACGAACGCCCGTCCTTCGGGACCTAGACGCAGCACGTCAAAGCGTCTCCTCCTCCCGACGTACGTTTCGTCAGTATGTGACGTCGTCTGGGGAACGGGCGACGCAATGACGTGTCGCGCTTAAATATACAATGGTATAACCAAGCCTCGATATGGAAATATTCATGGCTATCACGCGGCGGGAATTAACCAATCGCGGGAGCCAGAAATCGAGACGAATGTTACATAGATGCCGCAGGGAGACCGTTATAATCTCGATGCAGTATCCAAATTAATAACAGGAGTAACATAGAAAATATAAACAAACTCAAGTCGAGCCAACCACTGTGGCCAAAAAAGAGTGCCATTACCTCACATTGAACGGGGAATAGGTATAAAAGATATGTATAAAAAATATATAAAATATAAAAAGAAGGTTCCGTTTAGATGTGACGTTAATCAATTGGTTTAACAATAGATGGAAAAAGCCACCTCAGTAGGTCTGAAAATTAATTAATAAAACAGCCACCAAAGATGGATATCGGAAAACCTTTGTTGTGTGATACGAGCAACCCACTAAAGGGACAAAAAGCTCGATAAAAACATATACAAAAAATAAGTAAAGACCAATAAAGGACAATAGAGAAACCACTTAATGGCGTTAATGGTAAGGCCATATCTGATACACATCTCCCTATAAACCAGAAGAATTGTGGTATATAACTGTATAGGGAAATCAAATCAACAATAATAAATTGGTGAACTAATTCCCTAATAAGAATTATTCTCAAAAATAAATATATATAAGTGAGGCTCACCCCATTAGAGGCCCACGAACATACAGCCATGTAGGACTCGACTCAAGTTGTTTATTAACAAAAATCGGAAACAAATAGCTTAATACAATAAGAAATATTTTACCAGCAGAATTGGAATTTAAAAATTAGTTAAGAGTTATTAATAAATGCATTGACATCTACCTCCACATTCAGTCCGTGGGGAATGTAGCATTTAACCTTATGGATCCAACCCATTTCAAGTCTTGAAATGCTCCTAACCAAAGAACCCCCTCGCCAATGTGGGGTATATTTGTCAATCCCCAGAAAGATAGTTTTGGAGGGGTCTTTATTATGTGATAATAAATAATGTTTAGACACTGAATGGTTGGCATATCCATTAAGAATGTTTGTGATGTGCTCGTTGAGCCTGACTGAAAGTGCTCAAACCTTTTATGCTGATATTGATCGATTTTTATGTAAGTGTATTTTTTGCTTTATTAAACATTTTATCTACGGTACATCACTATGTGGATCTCAATTTTCTTTTGGTGATATACTCCGCTGTGGCTGCTTGTGAGAATACCCTTGTTTTAGCTGGTGAATTGGAGGCAATCTTTTAAAGGCCCTGGCTGGGTTTGGCCACAAGCGCTCTGTTCTCATATATCTGGTAAGAGTCCCCCTTACTTGGTGATATCTACTGGTGGCGGCTTTCCTTTGGTGTGCTATTATTGGATTCATTTGCGGTACATCACCATATGAGACATATTTTCTTTCATGCACCCTGGATTTTGATCTTATCCACCCATTGGAGGAATACTATCCAGACCATTGGTAGCAGTTCCGGAGAAAGACCCAGGCTGGGGGTTCCAGCTGTAAGCCCTGTTTGCTTGCCCTTCTGGTAAGCACATAATTATATATTCATCTATCACACTGGTGGAGGATTTTTGTTTACCAGTCACGTTTTACTCATCAATTTATTCACTTGATTTGAACTTTCACCACGATTTTTTTGTATGATTTTTGTCCGTTCGGACCGTATGGACACGATTTTTATTAATTATTTTTTATTTTATTATTATTCACTTAATAATTTATTATCACAAATTGCTAGCGCAACTTAATTTTTCCAATTGTGCACCGTTGTCTGTGACGATTTCTTTGGGGTATCCAAACGTAGCAGCAAGATGTAACAGTATGGAAACCGTTGCCTTAGTCGTTGGCTGAGTAACAGGAATGACCTCAGGCCACTTTGAATGGGCGTCCACTATGATCAAGAAGGTGTGTCCTCTGATATGGCCTGCAAAGTCCAAGTGTAGACGAAACAAGGAACCGTGGGCCAAGTCCAGGGCTGGACGCACCCTCGAGGAGGGTCTCTTGCCGTTTGTGCACATCCAGCACAAGCATTCACATATGTTGTGATATCTGAGTCTAGGTTTGGCCACCACACATAGCCTCTGGCCTTTTGTTTCATAAGTGTGCCCCCGGGATGACCAGTATGTAGCAAGTCCAGAATGTGTCTCCGGAGGGTCTGTGGAATGATCACTCGGTCTCCCCATAAAACACAGTTGCCAGCCACAGTTAATTCCATACGCCTACGGAAATAAGGTTCATACTCCTGTGTGACAGTTGCAGGCCAACCGGACCGGACCCAGGAGAGTATTGTTTTCAGAAAGGTATCCTTGGTTGTATGGGCTGCTATCTCCCCAGAAGACAAGACGGACAGGCTGGTGTAACGACAACTCCTGACTGGTGGAGTAGAGTCCATGGACCTCCCTGTCAGTCGGGACATTGGCATCATGACCACGATACTGAATTTTGTAGCTGTATGCCCCCAAGAATAGAGCATAGCGTTGGAGGCGGGCCGCAGTAGTCAGGGCTAAAGATCTGAAGGAGTGATTTATGGTCCGTCAGTATGGTGTATTCCCTACCATACAGGTAAAGATGAAACTTCTTAATTGCCCATATTAGCGCAAGAGCCTCTTTGTTAATGTGTGAGTAATTGCTTTCTGCTTTTGTCAAAGACCTAGAGGCAAATGCCACTGGTTTTTCTGACCCATCTGGTAAGATGTGGGATAGTACCGCCCCCAGACCATAGGGTGAGGCATCACAAGCCAACGTGAGAGGCTTCTGTAGGTCATAGTGCACGAGCATGCGTGACGCCAACAGCTTCCGCTTAGAAACTTCAAAAGCACGTTGGCATGCAGCCGACCAGTCCCATCTGGAGTGTTTCTCCAAAAGCTTGTTCAACGGAAACAAGGTGTGTGCCAGATCTGGCAGGAATTTGTGGTAATAGTTCAGCAAGCCAAGGTATGATCGCAGCTGCTGGACGTTGGTTGGGGCTGGAGCTTTGACTAAAGCATCAACCTTGGCTTCTGTGGTGTGTATACCTTCTGCATCCACAAGGTGGCCACAAAACTCCAATTTAGGCACCATGAATTGGCATTTTGCTAAGTTCACTTTCAGACCCTGTTCTTGGAGTCTCGCCAACACAAGCTGCACATTCTGCTTGTGTTCCTGGTCAGTCCGTCCTGTAATGAGCATGTCATCTAGCAGGCACTGAGTGAAAGGAATGTCCGCCAAAATCTCGTCCATTTTTCGTTGCCAAATGGCTGGGGCGGAGGCTACCCCAAACACCATCCGATTATATTCATACAGTCCCTTGTGGGTGTTGATGGTCAGAAACTTGCGGGAAGAAGAATGGACCTCAAATTGTAAATATGCTTGTTTGAGATCAAGCTTGGTGAACTTTTGACCCCCTGCAAGAGAGGCAAAAATGTCATCTACTCTGGGTAGGGGATACTGGTCTATTTCCAGTTGAGAGTTCAGTGCCATGCGGAAATCGCCACAAATGCGCAAGTCCCCATTCGCTTTCTTTACCGGTACCACTAGTGATGCCCACTCGCTGTGCTCTACCTTTGAGATGACACCTTGTTCCTCCAGTCGACTTAGTTCTGCTTCCACACCTGCTCGGAGTGCGAAAGGTACTGTCCGAGCTTTGAAGAACTTAGGCTGAGCGTTGGGTTTCAGCTTGAGTCTCACACAGTCATGCTTTATTTTTCCCAACTAGTCATCAAAAATCTTTGGGAACCGCTGCTTCAGGGACACCACCCATCCCTCATTATCTCCTAATGGAATGGTAACGGTGTTACAGGGACTTATGGCGATGTCTGGCATACCAAAGTGAGCAATCCAGTCTCTCCCGAAGAGAGGGGGTCCCCCATTTTCTAGGATATATAATGGCAGTCTCTTTGTCTGACCCTTGTACAATACCTTTACTTTTGCGTAACCCAGTGGGTGGAGTATCTGCTTTGAGTATGTCTGCAGTTTGATTGGTGTTGGGCGGACAGTTTTTCGGGTCTGAAGTTGTCTCCATTGTTTCTGGGTGATAACTGAAACTGCTGCTCCTGTGTCTACATCCATCTTGAGTCTCTTTCCCTCAACGGTTACATCTACAGTCATTGCGGAGGGTGCTGAATGCATATGATGTATGTCTAATCTGTGTAGCACTTCCTCATCCTCTGACTCAGATGATGATGTATATCTTCCCACCATATATGTCTTTGTCTTGGGGTTCAGAGGTTGTTTATCTCGCACCTTCTTGCTACGGCAAACTCGTTTCAGATGGCCGGTCCAACCGCAATTATGACATGACTGATCCTTAAACCGGCAGACTTTGTAATCATGGTCTGTATTGCCACAACGGTAGCAAGCTGACTCCCGGCTTGGTGGGGGTCTGTATTTCCAGTTTGCAGCAGTTGGCTTGACTGCTGTTCTGAAAACTTCCTGCTTCACCTCTTCCCTTCTGCTCTGGGGGTTCAATTCCTCTGTACCTTTTACAGCCATTTCCATCACTGAAGCTATCTCAATTGCCTTTGTAAGGGTAAGGTCTTTCTCTGTTAACAGTCTCTTTTGGGTCGACTCACAATTCAGTCCCATGACAAACTTATCTCTCAGTGCAGTAGGTAGGTAGTCCCCAAAAGAACAGGTAGAGGCTAGTCTGCGAAGGGTGAGCACATAAACTTTAATCTCTTCACCTGTCTGCTGCTGCCTCTGATATAAGCAAAATCTTTCTGCAATTTCTAATGGTTTAAGCTGGAAGTGATCCTCTAGCAGTGTCAGCAGCTCTGCCAATGTCTTAGTTGCTGGTTTTACAGGGGAAAGCAGATCCCTGAGAGTGTCATATGTTTTGGCACCAACCACTGTCAGAAACACTGCTACTTGCCTGTTGTCTGTGATGGCATTTGCACTGAAATACTGTTCCAGTCTCTCAACCCAGGAACTCCAGGATGTCTGTTCTCCATCAAACTCACTTAATGTCCAGATTAATGACATTTTCCTGCTGGGATCTGTGATTGCTTTTATCCAGGTGACAATCCACAATGTCTTTGTCTCTTTCTCAGACTGATAGACACTTTGTAAATCCCATCCTCGTCGCCAATGTTATATATCCTCTGTGTTGTGAGAGACACAAGACTCTGGTCTGGAACAATGGATGTTTATTCAGTACAGGCTGTACACTGCAACATGCATCTCAGGACAGTACAGGTTATCTGCTTCCTACATGTGCTCTCTCTAAGATGGCTACTATGCCCCTTGACCCTTGTCATCACTGCTGGGTGGAGCCAGCCTTAAAGTGCCAGTACATGTGGAACCCTTCAGGTATAACAGTTCCTCTTTTCCCTAGCAGCCAATTAAATCAATTTACCCCGCACTGTGACCTTGTGAGCTCCCCAATTAATGGTAGGGGAAGTATCCGATGCCTTATTATTACTAAAGTACTCTTGTAGTTCCTTTTCGATTTCAGCGTATAGTAAGGGGTCATTCAATAGGCTAACGTTAAGTCTCCAAGGAGAAGGGCTAGGTTTAGACCACAGTCCTTTCACTGACAATTTAATTGGAGAATGATCTGACCATGGGGTCGACAGTATCTTAACCGACATCACTTACGGCAGCAAAGGGGTACGCACTAAGATGTGATCTATCCGGGAATACGTGTGGTGCACCTGTGAAAAGTGCGTGTAGTCTCTAACCGTGGGATTACTCTCCCGCCATGCATCTATTAAATCATACAGATGTAACAGGCGTGCAACCCTGCTACTACCAGTCGGTGGCCTTCTAAGTATCGGTCTAGCTGGATCAGATTTATCCATTATTCTGTCTAGCGGGATATTACTGTCTCCCCCCATTATAACCTGTCCCAGTATCTTAGGCATCAATATCCTGAGCATTTTGCTAAAGAATTTGGTCTGTCCCGTGTTTGGGGCATAATAAGATATAAAGGTGACCAGCTGGTCATGGAGGCGACCAGCCGCCATGACGTATCTACCTTCCTTATCTCTCACCACTGTAAGGGGAGTGAAGGGAGTCCGCCTGGATAGGCAGATCGCCACTCCACCCCGCTTAGCGGGTCCGCTTGCCAAATAAAATAGTGGATACTTCACATTTAGGTACCTAGGTGCCGACGATTTCGAGAAGTGAGTCTCCTGTAACAAGAGGACATCAGCTTTCTGTTTCTGATAGAATTGAAAGGCCTTAGTCCTTTTCATGGGGGAATTAAAACCGTGTACATTATGGGTGACTATAGAATAGTCTGTGGGAAAACTACCGGCCATCGTGGTAGGGCAGAGCACTCTTACCTTGTGTCAACCAGCACGAATAGGAAGCATCACTAAGACAGAACTTCGGCACGACCTGGGACCCGGGCCAAGTGGATACAGTGGAGCACGGAGCCGGAACTCGGGGGAGAAGGGTGGTACCATAGGGGAAAGAGAAGGAAAGGTATAAGTAAAAGAGCAAAAAACATACATTCGACCATAAGCCTGTAAAACTATTTACAGGCAACCTGAGATAGTGAACAACATTATGGGGAATAGCCCCTACCGGATATAACATCCGGATTAGTATGCGCAAGGGTACCCTCCTCCGTAGAGGAGAAGTAGTCTCGCAACTGGGTGGCATGGATGACCTCCCCGATCCAACCTACTAAAACCAAAAATGCAGGTCATTAAGACAAAAAAAAAAAAAACATGGAACACAGTTCTACTTCAGTAGTACCCATCAAAAAGTCAATGCAAAAAATAGCATGGAATAAACAACAACAAAAAAAAAAATAATAAAAAAAAAAGTTCTTTCCAAAAAATCTTCGATGAAGCCATTCTGGGTAGAACAGGAACCATGCGCTTCACGCGCAACTGGGGCGATTAGGTTCAGGCCACGGCCCCCAGTGGACTAAAATCAAGTCACCAAGAAAGGAAATCTGCTCACCCCACCCCAGGGGGTAGTTGAGTCCATGTTCAGGTCCTCTGAGGAGATCTAGAAGACTGCGAGTGTCTGCGGTTCTGCCACAGTGGGGAGATGGGTTGATGATCCTGACGGGAGACGGAGGCATCCGAATCCCGAGCGATGATTCCAAGACTCAGTAAAAGATCTTCGCCATCAGAAAACTTTGTGAAGGCATGGGAACGGCCCTGATATGTGAACGACAGCCGAAATGGGAAAGCCCAGCGGTATTTTATCTGCTTACGTACAAGTTGCTGCAGCAAAGGTTTCAGATTTCTGCGTTTTTGCACCGTGGAAGGGGCTAGATCAGTGAAAAGCTGAATTTGTGCTCCAAACAGTGACAGATCCTGTCTATTGCGAGCCGCCAGCATTAACCTCTCTTTGATTCGGTAATAGTGCGGCTTGACTATAATGTCACGCGGGAGGCCATCCTTCCTTGGGGCCGTTAGGGCTCGATGAATGCGGTCAATCTCCATATGATGTGCCTTAATGTCAGGAATCAGGTCTTTCATCAAATCCCTCCTGGCTCCTTCCAAATCAGTTTTTGTTTTTCCGGAAGACCACGTATGCGCACATTCTCTCTGCGAGAGCGGTTCTCCAAATCTTCAATCTTAGTATACGCCTCTTCCAACCTATCTTGAAGGTCAGCGATCATGTTTGAGTTTTGATTGACCTTTTTGACAGTACTGTCCACTTTAGTTTCTATCATCTCAAATCTCTCTCCCAGGCCATGAATGTCCCTCTTGAGGTCTGTAGTAATCAGAGTGCAGGCTTTAGATAGCTCCTGTTGTAGCATTGCTGAGAAGCGAGCTAGCAGGACTGCATCCCCAGAATATGCGGGTGGTTGAGGTGCTGAAGCATTCAAGCTAGATTGGCTAAACACAGCCTCTGTCAGCTCGGCCATATTCCTGTCCATGGATGACACAGGGGAATCTACCATTGCCTGCATGCCTTTGTATGTGGCTGGGGATGAGGGCTGTGAGAAAGACTCACCCTGCAGCTCTGCCTCCTGCTCTCCTGATGACTGTGAGGAGAAGAGATCCCTGGGGTAGCCAGCCTGGGTCTCCTCATCATCCTGATGCGGCTTCTGTGTCCTGGAGGCCTGGCTGCCTCGTGTGTCGACGCGGCCCGGCGCCATCTTGGAATGCGGCCTGTGACCTGGAGAGGGCCCCGCTACTCTGTGGGGCTTAGCCTGTGTGTTGTGGCCTTTTTTGGGTTGTCCCCTCGCCCTCCTATTCATCACTACCGCGGGCCTCCGATCGCGCTGTTCCCGAAGTCAGGGAGCCGCTGCCTGCGCTGTAAATAGCTGTTGTTGGCCTTCAGAGCACGTCCGTCCTCGGGAACCCGCGCATGCGCACTTATTATGTTTTTGCTTTTAAAGGGATGAGATGGCAACCCTAGAAAGATCAGAAAAAAAACAATGGCTGGGTAAGGCCGGCCCGGTGTTTATTCTGCACAAGGTACGGACAAGTCCTGTGGGATCCATGCCTGGTTCATTTTAATGAACGTGAGCTTGTCCACATTGGCTCTGGACAGGCGGCTGCGCTTGTCTGTGATAACGCCCCCTGCCGTGCTAAATACACAATCAGACAATACACTGGCCGCAGGGCAGGGCAGGCCAGCACCTCCAAGGCGTAAAGGGCAAGCTCAGGCCATGTGCCCAATTTGGAGACCCAGAAGTTTAAGGGGGCATAGCCGTCATTCAGTACGTGTAGGCGTGTGCACACATACTGCTCCACCATGTTGCTGAAATGCTGCCTCCTGCTAAAACGTATCAGCTGGTGGTGCTGTTTGTTGTGGCATGCTGACAAAGCTTTTCCACATTTCGGCCATGCTAACCCTGCCTTCTGAGGTGCTGGCGGTGCCCCTGCTGCGTTGGCGACCTCTTCCTCCTCCTCTGCCTTCGCCTTCTGCTTCCACTGTGCCCCCGCTGCCAGGTGGGAATTGCACCAGCAGCGCATCTACCAGCGTGCACTTGTACTCGCGCATCTTGCGTTCACGCTCCAGTGAGGGGATTAAGGACAGTACATTGTCCTTGTAACGGGGATCCAGCAGCGTGGCCACCCAGTAATCAGCACCTGTCATAATGTGCGAAATACGCCAGTCGTTGCGGAGACACTGCAGCATGTAATTGCTCATGTGTGCCAGGCTGCCCAGAGTCAACGAACAGCTGTCCTCTGTGGGAGGTGTATCATCTGTGTCCTCTGTATCCCCCCAGCCACGCACCAGTAATGGCCATGAGCTGGTCTGGATGCCATCCTGCTGTGAACATGGTTCCTCCTCCTCCTCCTCCATGTCTTCCTCCTCCTCATCCTCCACCGCGTCATCCTCCAGAACTGTGCCCTTGCTAGACAATTGTGTACCTGGCCTTTGTTGGTGTACGAACCCACCCTCAGAGTCACTTGTGAATGACTGCCCTGAAAGCCTTGCAAATGATCCCGATTCATCCTCCTCCTCCTCCTGTGCCACATCCTCTTCCATCATCGCCCATAGCGTTTTTTCAAGGAGGCATAGAACTGGGATAGTCACACTGATAGCGGCATCATTGGCACTGGCCATGTTGGTGGAGTACTCAAAACAGCGCAACAAGGCACACAGGTCTTGCATGGAGGCCCAGTTATTGGTGGTAAAGTGGTTCTGTTCCGCAGAGCGACTCACGCGTGCGTGCTGCAGCTGGAACTCCACTATCGCCTGCTGCTACTCGCACAGTCTGGCCAGCATGTGCAAGGTGGAGTTCCACCTTGTGGGCACATCACATATGAGGCGGTGAGCGGGAAGGCCAAAGTTACGCTGCAGCGCTGCCAGGCGAGCAGCAGCAGGGTGAGAACGCCGAAAGTGCGCACAGATGGCCCGCACTTTCTGCAGCAGCTGTGGCATATCGGGGTAAGTTTTCAGGAAACTCTGCACCACCAAATTCAGCACATGCACCAGGCAAGGGATGTGCGTCAAACTGGCTAGGCCCAGAGCTGCTACGAGATTATCCGTTATCGCACACCACCAGGCCCGGCTTGAGGCTCACTGACGCCAACCACTCATCGGTCTGTTGTTCCATGTCCCTCCACAACTCCTGCGCGGTGTGTGGTTTTTCCCCCAAAACAGGAACGTTTTAAAACTGCCTGCTGGCGTTTACCCATGGCTGTGCTGAAGTTGGTGGTGAATTTGTTACGCTGACTGGATGAGGAGGCGGTAGAGGATGAGGAAGCGGAGTAGAAGGAGTTAGGAACAGGAGGCAAACTGAAGCGCCCTGCAATCCTTGGTGGTGGAAGGACATGCGCCAAACTGCTATCCGCCTCAGGCCCAGCCACCACTACATTTACCCAGTGCGCATTTAGGGAGATATAACGTCCCTGATTGTGCTTACTGGTCCACGTATCGTAGTTAGGTGGACCTTGGCACAGATGGCGTTGCGCAGTGCACACCTGATTTTGTCCCCCACTTGGTTGTGCAGGGAAGGGATGGCTCGCCTGGAAAAGTAGTGGCGGCTGGGCACGACGTATTGTGGGACAGCCAATGCCATCAGGCTTTTAAAACTCTGTGTCTCCACCAGACGGAATGGCCAGTAATTTTGAAATGCTGGCATTCAGGGCCAGGGAATGCGGGTGGATAGAGGAGTACTTCCTCTTACGCTCCAGTGTTTGGGAGATAAGGAGCTGAATGCTTCCATGGGACATTGTGGAGATGTTTGGTGACCCAGGTGGTAGTGTTGCTTTCCGGTCCTCTAATTGAGGGGTGGCAGGTGGCACTGTCACTATGGAGGTGGATGAAGAGGCAGAGAGGCCCGAGACTGATGCAGAAGAGGAAGCAGGAGGAGCCAGAGACCTTTCTTGGTTTTTCAGGTGTCTACTCCACCGCAGCTCGTGCTTTGGACTTAGATGCCTGGTCATGCAGGTTGTGCTCAGGTTGAGAATGTTTATGCCTCGCTTCAGGCTCTGATTGCACAACGTGCAAACCACGCGTGTCTTGTCATCAGCACATTGTGTGAAGAACTGCCACGCTAGGGAACTCCTTGGACCTGGCTTTGGTGTGCTGGGTCCCTTGCTGCGTTGGGCAGTAGCAGGCGTACTGTCTAGGGGACGCTCTGCTGTGGCACCCTGCTCCCTCTTCTGCTGTGCTGGTGGCTCTGTGCGACCACCGCCTCTTCCTCCGAACTACACGGGTCACCTGCATGAGGTTGATTCCATGTCAGGTCGAGGACCTCATCGTCCTGCACATCATCTTCCACCCAGTCTTCACCACTGCCCTCCTTGTCGGTCTGCACAATTGCAAAAGCACCAGCAGTTGGCAACTGTGTTTCATCATCATCCAAGACGTGCTGTGATGGTCCCCCCATGTACTCATCTTGAAATATAAGTGGTTGGTCATCGGTGCACTCAATCTCTTCCCCTTCTGGGGCTGGGCTAGGTGGATGGCCCTGGGAACACATGCTAACAGACTCATCAAAAAGAAGAATAGACTGCTGCATGCTTTGGGGCTCAGACTGCTTGGCTGATTTGCAAGGGGGTGAGGTAAAAGACTGATGGTGGACATCGGCTGCAGGCGCCAACTCTGAACTTTCAGCACAAGACTGGTTGGAAAACAATGTGAAGGAACTGGAGGCACTGTCAGCAACCCAATCTACTACCGCCTGTTCTGCTCCTGGCCTCAACATTCGTAGAGCTGGATTAGGCCCAACCAAATACCGCTGCAGGCTCTGTCGGCTACTCGCACCTGAGAAAGGTGTTTCACTTGTGCGTGTAGCCGGCACAGATCGACCACGTCCTCTCCCTGTAACAGGAGCTCCACCAGCAGCACCACGACCGCGGCCATGTCCCTTATTTGACGTTTTCCTCATATTTCTCAAATTTAGGGTCTTGTCCTAATTTTGAGAAATTTTAAATACAAAAATAGCCCTAAACAATTGTACTGCACAGACAGTATATGACAGGGGACAGGTAGAGAGTGTGCTGGTGAAATGGGCAAAGATTCACCTATATATTTCTCTACCTATACCAAGAAGCAGGTAACCCAGCCCTAAACAATTGTACTGCACAGACAGTATATGACAGGGGGCAGGTAGAGTGTGCTGGTGAAATGGGCAGAGATTCACCTATACATTTCTCTACCTATACCAAGAAGCAGGTAACCCAGCCCCAAACAATTGTACTGCACAGACAGTATATGACAGGGGACAGGTAGAGAGTGTGCTGGTGAAATGGGCAGAGATTCACCTATATATTTCTCTACCTAGAGCAAGAAGCAGGTAACCCAGCCCTAAACAATTGTACTGCACAGACAGTATATGACAGGGGACAGGTAGAGTGTGCTGGTGAAATGGGCAGAGATTCACTTATATATTTCTCTACCTAGAGCAAGAAGCAGGTAACCCAGCCCTAAACAATTGTACTGCACAGACAGTATATGACAGCGGACAGGTAGAGTGTGCTGGTGAAATGGGCAGAGATTCACCTATATATTTCTCTACCTATACCAAGAAGCAGGAACCCAGCCCTAAACAATGTACTATATGAAGCAGATGTCACAGAAATCAAGAGTGCTGGTTTAGATTTCTGAAGCAGCATACACCTCACTGACACTGTCCCTCAAAATCCGGAGCCTGTCCCTACCATAGCTACACCAGACTGACAAGCGCCCCATAAACCATAAGATGATAATGATGTCAAAGAAATAAATAGTGCTTAGTTAGATTTCTGAAGCAGGATCAAACCTCACTGACACTGTCCCTAAGAATCATTCAGCAGCCTCTCCCTGTCATAACTAGAGCAGATTTCAACGAATAAAGAATGCTTGTTTAGATGTATGAAGCAGGATCAAACCTCACTGACACTGTCCCTAAGAATCATTCAGCAGCCTCTCCCTGTCATAACTGGAGCGGAGTTCAATGAATAAAGAATGCTTGTTTAGATGTATGAAGCAGGATCAAACCTCACTGACACTGTCCCTAAGAATCATTCAGCAGCCTCTCCCTGTCATAAGTAGAGCGGAGTTCTATGAATAAAGAATGCTTGTTTAGATGTATGAAGCAGGATCAAACCTCACTGACACTGTCCCTAAGCAGCAGAATCAGCAGCCTCTCCCTACACTAGCTAATGCAGAGTGACGACCTGTGCTGTGTGCCTCGATCTAATATAGAGGCTGGTCACATGCTGGGTCACATGCTGCACTGGCCAATCACAGCCATGCCATAAGTAGGCATGACTGTGATCAGTTCCCAGTCACAGTAGTAAAACGAATGGCGATTGGCTGCCGTGCAGCGCACCAAAACATACCCGAACTCCGAACCCGAACCCGGACTTTTTTCAATTATTCGGGTTCGGGAGCAAAAAAAAAACAAAGTTCGTACCGAACCCGAACTTTACAGTTCGGGTTCACTCAACCCTAAAGACGACATGAAAAAATGCAGCATGTTCGATTTTTTTTGACGTTTTTCAGAAGCCGAAAAACGATGTGAAGCCTACACACGATAATTTTAAATGACGTTTTAAAAAACGTAGTTTTTTTCATGATCGAAAAAAACAACCGTGTGTATGCGGCATTAGACTTGTTTTTTTTTGTTCAATAAGTTTTTATTAAAAGGTATACAACATGTTACAGTAAAGCCGTGTACACACGATCGGTTTGTCCAATGAAAAAAGACAGATGGACTGTTTTCATCGGACAAACCGATTGTGTGTGGGTATTTTTTCCATCGGTGTAAAAAAATAGAACATGTTTTACATTTTTCCTATGGATAAAAACCGATAGGAAATTCCGATCGTCTGTGTGGAACTCCATTGGAGAAAAATCCACGCATTGCTCAGAATCAAGTCGACAAATGCTCGGATGCATTGAACTTCATTTTACTTTTCCTTTGTCTTTCGGGAGCAATGATTTTAATAATGCTTAAAGTGAAACAATAAAAGTGAAATATTCCTTTAAATTTTGTACCTGGGGCGTGTGTATAGTATGCCAAGTAGCAAATGTTTTCCTTGTTTAGAACTGTCCCTGCACAAAATGTAAATTACTTTTTTCTTATAGTAATCGATCCACGAATGTACACGCGGCCGTCGCATTCTCTTACGTCGTCTATAGTCAGCTTTTTCCGGCGTATGGTTAAAGCTGGGGGGTTTTTTCGGCGTATAGTTAGAATTGCCATGTTAAGTATGGCCGTCGTTCCCGCGTCAAAATTTTTTCTTTTTTTTTTTTTTTTTGCGTAAGTCGTCCTTGAATCGGGATGGACTTAACTCACGTCTAAGTTAAAAAAATGACGTCCTAGCGACGTAATTTAGCGCAATACACGGCTGGAAATTTCGGGACGACGCATGCGCAGTTCATTCGGCGCGGGGACGCGCTTCATTTAAATGAAACCCGCCCCCTAATCGCCGATTTGAATTCCACCACCAGAGATACACTACGCCGCCGTAACTTAAGGCGCGAATTCTTTGAGGATTCGAAATTCCGCCAGGTAAGGTACGGCGGCGTAGCGTATCTCACATACGCTGCACCGATCTAAATGTATGTGAATCTACCCCACAGTCATTATCCATCCATGCAAATACCCTTATATCTGCACAAATGTTAAATATGTAGAGATTATGTAAAATTGTTATCAAATACTTACCGTAATTTTCCTTTCTTGGCCTATCTTCATGCCAGCACAAAATGGGTTAACGCCTCCTCCAGAGCCCCACATGACCACCTGTATCTAAAATAAAAGGCATCCCCTTCCCCACTAAAGTGTTCGATAATCTAGCCTTGGACAGGCCACTGTCCTGTGCTGACGTGAGGATAGACCAGGAAAAAATATACACAAAAAATACTTTGCTAGCTCCACATTACTCATGTTGATAGTACTAATGAACATTATTCAGAATGGTTAGTAAATTCGAAGAATTTGTATTTTAGAGTTTTTTTGTTTTGTTTTTAAGAATTTTATATTTTTATGAACTTTTACTGTATATTTTAAGGAATATGCATTCCTTATATGCTTTTCATCTAAATAAGAACACAGATGTATGTTCTCTGAATCCTGGTCAAATGCTGGTAATGTTGGCAGAGCCTTTGTATTCTGGTCAGATATTAGGATATCCTAATCGTAACAAAGGTCATAAAAAAATTTAGGTAACAAATAGCAGCCTGGGTGGTCAAATAATTTTAACTTTGCAGCAAAGTTTTTTTTCATTGTTGTCTGGCATGTGTCCTTACATAGTCTGACTGATTGTCATTTACATGTTATCACATCCAGGCCAGATCCTCTAGTGCAAGAGGATGACAGACAGGCTGTCCTGCATGACTACTATGGCATATTCTGAAGAAAGGAAGGGGAATCTGTGTAACACAGTAAACCGACACCTTAAAAATAGATCACGCAGGCTAAAAATTATCGGTAGGATATCCAGGTTTTGGGAAATAAAACTGTGATTCAGGATTTGCTGGGGGAAAAGGTCAAAAAACATTTGTAAGCTAAGTAGCCGTGAGCCAGCTAAATGAGTATGTGTCTTCCGTGGGATGGGAAGGATATGGGATTTCAAAAGAATGTAACTAAACTAGTAACTCCTTCTTTGCCAAACGCATTTATAGCAAATGTAACCCTGTGTGTTAACTTCATGGCCAAGCTAATGCATAACTGAAGAAAACTGCTGCTTAAGGCCACAAAAAGGTAAGTACCAAGTTATCTATACATAAGTATGTAGGCAGATAAGACAAAATGCATTGTCAAAGTGACATGTACTTGTGGCTGACTTAGAATATAAAAACAAAAATACAAGCTAGGTTCCTTCTGTCAATATACCTGAAGGAAGAACCTTATATTCCCAAAGCATTTGATCTCTGGTAAGACTGTGTTGTAGCCATAACTGAAGAGGAAAGCTTTTTTAGACTTTAAATGTAGAAGAACCTCTTGAGATCTTTTATATGACATGAAAGGCTAAGTGCATTGGTAACAACTACATAGGTGGGAACCAGATCCCTTATAATAATGTAATAAATATGATACAAATAATGATGCAACACAACTAAAACAGCATATCTTAAATAAATGAGTCCCAATTGATGAAACAAGAAAGTCCTTAAATATTTACAGTATGTGTTGTCAACCACCAGTGAATTTCAGATATCACAGTCTTCACTTTCAACAGATCACCCACATGTCATATGCATAACACCCTGTGAACCATATGCACTCACCTCCTGGGCTGGCCTTAACCAATAGTCAAGCATGTGGTTCACAGGCTGTTATGCATGTGACACGTGGGTTATACTGTACATATTTAAGGACTTTCATAATTTGGGACTCATTTATTTAAGATACACTGTTTTAGTTGTGCTGCATCATTATTTGTATAATATTTATTACATTATTATAAGTGATTAGGTTCCCACCTATGTACAGTAGTTGTTACCAATGCACTTAGCCTTTCATGTCTTATAAAAGATCTCAAGAGGTTCTTCTTCTACAGTTAAAGTTTAAAGGTTGGCCACACATACATATTTAAAGTTTTTTGTTTCATCATTTGGAACTCATTAATTTAAGAGACACTGTTTTAGTTGCGCTGTATCATTATTTGTATCATATTTTGGAGGGGTGGAGTGAAAACGCCTAATGGTGCTGGGAACCAACTAAGAATTTATAGATTTGTGAGTACGTTAATTTGCTTGTGATTTATGTACATTAGGTTTATATGTCACAGATAGTTTATGGTATTTTGCATTAATGGTGACTGCACTAATTGTCTTTCACTTTCCACATTCAATGTAATAAATATACTTACCTCCAGAAAAGCTCCTAAATATATACTGTGCGATAGCATTGTCAGAAAATGGAAATATTAATTAAACTTTTTTTATTTTTTTATTCTATTCTATTCTTTTCTATTCCATTATGTTTTTTTCTATTCTATTCCTTTATTTTCCTCTTTGGAAATTGGAAAACAAATTGAAAACGATTGAAAACTATTCGAATTCGAAAACGTTTTGAATTCAAAAATGATTCGAAATTCATTAGAAAACTATATAAATTTGAAAACTATTCGATATTGATTCGAAAACTATTTAAACTTTATTCAAAAACTAAGCTTTTTTAAGAAGGGACAAATAATGTTACATAGTTACATAGTGAGGTTGAAAAACGTCCATTTAGTTTAACCAAGGCGAAAAAAAATGTGAGGTCATTTAGGTGTGCACTGTTCTCACACTGTAAACAAAATGCACTTTGAGTGCCCCAAACCTAAAATAAAAGGCCCTTACCAACATAAAATAAACATAAATAATTAATGCTGCATATCAGTGCCTCCTCATCAGTGCCACCTCATCAGTGCCCATCAGTGGCACCTCATCAGTGCCTCTCAGTCATCAGTGCATATCAGTGAAGGAGAAAACATACTTAAGTTCGACTCAAACATCGGGCTCATCCCTAGTGAATATGTTTACTCTGGTACTGCATAGCTTCATTGTTACACAGTTGGTAAGGTTTAATAAAGACATCAGTCCATCAAGTTTAACATGTTTTTGTGTGCGTGTGTATGTGTTTATGTAATTATGTCACTACAATTTCCCATTATGGCTGAACCGCGTTAACTTCTGCTACTCATATTTATCTTTTATAGAGTTACAATAGATTTGGACTTATTGAAAAGCATGTATGAAGTTGCAGTTTGTCTTCTAGCCATTTCCCATATCCCTGTATATTGTGTTTGCTAAGATGCCTATCTAGAAGTTTTGCTTTAAAATATCAATACAAGAACGTAAATATCTCACTATTTCTGACATTTTTATGAAATAAGAATTTTGTGCTATCACCTTAGCCTTATGCCGCGTACACACCATCACTTTATGTGATGAAAAAAATGACGTTTTTAAAAACGTCACTTTAATTGACCGTGTGTGGGGGAAAACGTCGTTTTATGTCTTCTAAAAAACGACCAAAAAAAATTGAAGCATGCTTCAATTTTATGTGTCGTTTTTCAAAACGTCAACTTTTACTTCACAGAAATTGACCGTGTGTAGTAAAAAACGTTGTTTAAAACGACGTTTTTTCACCCGCGCATGCCCAGAAGCTACTTATGAAGCAAGCTTCAATGGAAAAAGTGGTGAGAACGTAACCTCGCATTGCTAGAACATTGTGAGAAAACGATGGTGTGTAGGCAACTTCGTCTTTGAAAATTGAAGTTTCAAAAACGTCATTTTTTACTTCACAGAAAATGTCGTTTTTTTTCATCACATAAAGTGATGGTGTGTACGGGGCATCAGAAGATTCCATTAGTAGATAGGGCTAGAGGAGTGTATCAAGTGGATTGTGGGCACTTTTGTCTGTAGTTTCTAGAAAATGCTTTATTGATTAAGAATATACAGGTTCATATTTCATTTGATATATAGTAATGACTATTATACCATTACAGATCATGCAAGAATGAAAATTAGATGTTATTTATGCTATCTGAAGAAGATTTTTACTACAAATGTTTTTTTTTCTAAAATGACTACTCTTGCAAATAAAAAAATTTATGATAATGGTTGATTTTTTTTCTATATTTCATATGTTTTTCTTTTCATTTCCCCCAAATACCTGCAGACCAAACTGACCAGCAAAAGTGACAGTAACAGGGTTGGGACATGCTATACCATAGTATAGTTGCTGCTACAGTGTTTTATTTTTTATTTTTAACAGGGCTGTGGAGTCGGTAGATAAATGTTCCGACTCCGACTCCGACTCCTCAGTTTTATGTACTTCCGACTCCGACTCCCCGACTCCGACTCCTCTGTATTAATATGCGAATGTATTTTATACATTCCTTGAGGGAAAGAAACGCAACCTACCACAGGACTACTGGCTGGGAAGCCAACAGTCTACTGCAGGGGTCTCAAACTCAAATTACCTGAGGGCCACAAGACAAGTTTCCATATCCCATGGGGGGCCGCATGCAAACTTTCAAACTTCAAAAACAGTACTGGTGTCAGCGAACGCATTATTAACCCTGACCACTACACTGCACACTGACCACTACACTACACACTGACCACTCACCATCAGGGTACAGCACATCAGGGCACAGCACACATGAGTGCACAGCGCACATCAGGGTACAAAGCCCAGCACATCAGGGTACAAAGCCCAGCACATCAGGGTACAGGGCACATCAGAGCACAGCACATAGGGGTACAGCACAACAGGCCACATCAGGGTGCACGGCACATTAGGGCACGGCATATCAGGACAGGGCACATGGCACAGTGCAGGACATGGCACATCAGGGCACAGCACATCAGGACAGGGCACATGGCACATCAGGGTACAGGGCACATGAAACAGCACATTAGGGTACAAAGCCCAGCACATCAGGGTACATGGGGCACATCAGGGTACATGGGGCACATGGCACATCAGGGTACATGGGCCACATCAGGGTACATGGGGCACAATCAGAGCACATCAGGGCACATGGGGCATATCAGGGCACATGGGGCAGATACGAGCACATGGGGCACATGAGAGCATATCAGGGCACAATCAGGGAACATGGGGCACACCAGGGAACATGGGGCACATGAGAGCACATCAGGGCACAGCACATCAGGACAGGGCACATGGCACATCAGGGTACAGGACATGGCACATCAGGGCACAGCACATCAGGACAGGGCACATGGCACATCAGGGTACAGGGCACATGAAACAGCACATCAGAGTACAAAGCCCAGCACATCAGGGTACCCCATGTACCCTGATGTGCTGGGCTTTGTACCCTGATGTGCTGTTTCATGTGCCCTGTACCCTGATGTGCCATGTGCCCTGATGTGCTACTCCCCGGCAGCCCCCCTCTCTTCTCGTCCATCTCAGATGATGTCACAAGCAAATGGGGATGGACGAGAAGAGAGGAGGGGCCGCCGGGGAGTAGCAGTGTGACATGAGAGACAAGTGAACTTATGACAGACGCTTCCTGCGCTACTCTTCATGCACCTCGATCTACACTTCCGCGGGACACGCCCTGCCTGCGGGCCATTTAAAACCGGTCCGCGGGCCGGTACTTTGAGACCCCTGGTCTACTGTATTGCACAGTTTAAGCAAAAGACAAACACAATGAAAACAAAGTTTTTTTATTCTAAAACATGATTTTCCTAGGAGAATCCCATAGTCATGTTTAAAGTTTAAGCTAACAATCGGAGTTTACAAGTTTTTATAGCCTTAGCTAAATGACAGCAGTTTTTCCAATGGTTTACAGCTTCAGTCTTGAACTATTGGCCCTCCATTCCCTTCACTTATACAAGTGTCTCACTCTCTAGTCCTGCAAAAAAACATATGTATTTAATCCCTTATCAGTGAGAGGCTAGGTTACCCATGGACGCTGCGTTCTCTGTAAAAGCAGAACACAACACTATGGAAAGTATAAGTATTGCCGCTCCTAATTGTGCGTTGCGTGCCATATAGTGAAGCACATGAAAAGCATGCTTCTTCACGGTCACTTAACGTGTTCGTTTTGCGTTTTACGTGAGGCACTGCATGCATTGTTCTTTATTCTTACAGTAGAGAAGTCATTAATTATAACTTTTTGTGAATTGGGACATTTAAACTTGCTTTTTTTTTTTATTCCAATCTAAATTTAGTAGGAGTCGGAGTCGGATCGGTGCATTGTTTGCCGACTCCGACTCCGACTCCAGGTACCCAAAATTTCCCCCGACTCCTCGACTCCGACTCCGACTCCACAGCCCTGATTTTTAATGAAAATTTACTCCATGGGAAAAAAAAGTAACCACCCCTATTTTTTACCCCTGCCACTGTCAATTTTGCTGGGCGCGCGTGGAATACAGACAAAGGGTGTTATTTACAAAAGGCATATCCACTTTGCACTACAAGTGACTGCACTTCCAAGTGCACTTTCAGTGCAATTTCAAGTGCACTTGGAAGTGCAGTCACTGTAAATCCGAGGGGTAGATCTGAAATGAGGGAAAGCTCTACTGATTTTATTATCCAATCATGTGCAAGCTAAAATGCTGTTTTTTATT
Organism: Rana temporaria; assembly: GCF_905171775.1. Lineage (NCBI taxonomy): Eukaryota > Metazoa > Chordata > Amphibia > Anura > Ranidae > Rana > Rana temporaria. The sequence continues at coordinate 75,396,726 of NC_053501.1, forward strand.
TTCCTTGCATGTCCTCCTCAGATCTAAAGCGACTGCACTTCCAAGTGCACTTTCAGTGCAATTTCAAGTGCACTTTGCACTTGTAGTTTGCACTTGTAGTGCAAAGTGGATTTGCCTTTAGCAAATAACCCCCAAAGTGATGTGAAATAAAAGAGGAATACAATTAATTTTATCATTACATGTATTAACCACATACAGTTTTAAATGTATAAGATTTTTTTTATCATAGGGGTCCTAACCATCCATTATTGTTTTTGCCAAACCTCCATATGTTTGCACCAAGATTGCTGGTGTTTGCATTATCCCCCCCCCCCCCAAAAAAAAAAACTCATCTGGGAAATTCATTCTGGACTATTGAGTATTCTCCAGAAGATTGGGCAGCCAGGGGTCGTCTGTAGACATTTGTGTGGGTCCATAGGCATACAGTTGGCTTTATGAGTTAATTTTTCCTAAATTTAAAGTGGAGGTTCACCCAAAAACTAAATTTTTAACATTAGATTGAGGCTCGTTTTGTGAAGGGGAATCGGGTGTTTTTTTTTCAAATCAAAGCAGTACTTACCGTTTTAGAGATAGATCTTCTCCGCCGCTTCCGGGTATGGGCTGCGGGACTGGGCGTTCCTATTTGATTGACAGGCTTCCGACAGGCTTCCGACGGTCGCATACAGCGCGTCACGATTTTCCGAAAGTAGCCGAATGTCGGTGCGCAGGCGCCGTATAGAGCCGCACCGACGTTCGGCTTCTTTCGGCTACTCGTGACGCGATGTATGCGACCGTCGGAAGCCTGACGGAAGCCTGTGAATCAAATAGGAACGCCCAGTCCCGAAGATCATACCCGGAAGCGGCGGAGAAGATCTATCTCTAAAACAGTAAGTCCTGCTTCGATTTAAAAAAAAACACCCGATTCCCCTTCACAAAACGAGCCTCAATCTAATGTTAAAAATTGTTTTTCGGGTGAACTCCCGCTTTAAGATTATAAGCCTCTGTTGACAGGCTTTTGTTCATGTCAAATAGTTTTTTCATCCCCATACAAGTCTATAAGAATGCAATACCTATGTATAACAGGTCAAAAGAGGATCTAATGTACCTGTCAATTAATTCAGAATGGAACATCTCAAACTGATATCAAACTGATGCCATCGACCCAAGCCAAAAGCCTCTTCTTGACACAGACCCTATAGTATTTATTTGTTAGCCTGATCATTATATGCTCTATTTGGTCACACAAATTACACATGCTATTGTGTGAGTGGGAAACAGGTCCTTTTAAATAAAGGGTAACAGCACGTTTTAAACCGTGTTACCTTTAATTCTTTATTTTGTCATTGTTTTGACGTGGGTAGAAAGGACAGTCATGTGATTTCTAAAAACATATCAGGTCAGGGGGATTGTTTTGGGAGTCTTTGAATTTGGCATGCAGGTTCCTTTGGGCCAGGAAACTGGAAGTGAAAGGGGGGTTGTATACATCAGAGAGGAAGGAATTCACTTTGTGAAGGTTGTCAAAGCAGCTGTGCAGTACGTTTCAAGCCTCACATTTCTTGGTAACCCAGGGATCTTCTCTTAAACATGAAAATACACAATACTTATGTGAAGATTACTTGTTTCTTGGCAGGGATTTACCAAATAACCTAGAGATGGTAGCTGGAGAAGCAATTAGTGAATCTTTCCAGACATCGTTCCTTATGCACCTTGTTTGGAATACTCTAAAATGTCTTTCTATTCAAATGCAATCATCTTTTTCCTGAAAACAGCAGTTGAGTAATTTTGACGTCAATAGTCGAGTTGTTGTCGGAAATGCCAAAAATAGACAGTGTGTGAAGGATGGAAAAGGCAGGAACTTTAATAGGCAGAAGCATTTCCTCAAACACTGAGTTTTGTCTTGGTTTTAAAGACACTGTCAGTTGACCCATTTTAATTCACAAAATGACCTTTGTTATGTACAACCTCCTAATTATCATAACTTCCAGCAAGCACGCATGGATACTGCAAGCAATTAAAGGCGTGTGGTAAAGAGGGTTCATTTTAGGTCCTATGGAATTTATAAACACTACACTAACAGCTTATTTTAAATAGGTAGTGCAGAGTGCAGTGTCTATGTGCAAGATGTAGTAACCCATAACTAATAGTTTATTTACTGCAGTCAGAAGACAAACTAGATGAAAACTGATTGGTTGCCAAGATCATTTGCATTTTCCACTGTCTTATAAGGTAAACTGAACCCTGGAAACAATGTATCCATGTTATAGCATACCCTTTCTTAGCACTTGCTTTGAAGTTACAAATACTGTGCCTTAAAAAAATATTTATACCCCATGAAATTTTCTACATTTGGTCATGTTCCAACCAAAAACATAAATGTATTTTATTGGGATTTTATGTGATAGACCAACACAAAGTGGCACATAATTGTGCAGTGGAAATTAAAATGATAAATGGTTTTCGAAATGTTTTACAAATAAATATGTGAAAAGTGTGGCGTGCATTTGTATTCAGCCCCCTGAGTCAATACTTTGTAGAACCAACTTTCACTGCAATTGCAGCTGCAAGTTTTTTTGGGTATGTCTCTACCAGCTTTGCACATCTAGAGAGTTACATTTTTGCCCTTTCTTCTTTGCAAAATAGCTTAGGCTCTGTCCGAATGAATGGAGAGCGTCTGTGAACAACAATTTTCAAGTCTTGCCACAAATTATCAATTGGATTTAGGTTTTGACTTTGACTGGGCTATTTAATGCATTAATATGCTTTAATATAAACCATTCCATTGTAGCTCTGGCTGTATGTATAGGGTCACTGTCCTGCTGGATGGCAAATCTCTGCCCCAGTCTCAAGTCTTTTGCAGACTCTAATGCCGGGTACACACGATCGGTCAAACTGATGAGAATGGTCTGATGGACCGTTTTCATCGGACCAAACCGATCGTGTGTGGGCCCCCTATCGGTTATTTATCCATAGGTTAAAAAAAAGCAATCGTGTTTTAAATTTAACAGATGGATACCTAACCGATAGAAAAAAAATGATCGTTTGTAGGCACGTCCATCGGTTAAAAATCCATGCATGTTCCGAATCAAGTCGACGCATGCTTGGAAGAATTGAACTTCGTTTTTTTTCAGCGTGTCGTTGTGTTTTACGTCACCGCGTTCTGACACGATCGTTTTTTTAACCGATGGTGTGTAGGCGCGACTGACCATCAGTCAGCTTCATCGGTTAACCGATGAAAACGGTCCATCAGACCGTTTTCATCGGATGGACCGATCGTGTGTACAGGGCTTAACAGGTTTTCTTCTAAGTTTGCCTTGTAAATGGCTCCATCCATCTTCCCATCAACTCTGACCAGCTTCCCTGTCTCTGCTGAAGAAAATCAGTCCCACAACATGATGCTGCCACCACCATGTTTCACGGTGGGAGTAGTGTGTTCAGGGTGAGGTGCAGTGTAAGTTTTCCGCCGCACATAGCTTTTGCTTTAGGGCAAAAAGTAAAATTGTGGTCTCATCTGACCAGAGCACCTTCTTCCACATGTTTGCTGTGTCCCCCACATGGCTTCTCACAAACTGCAAATGGGACTTCTTATGGCTTAGTTTCAACAATGGCTTTCTTCTTGCCACTCGTCCATAAAGGCCAGATTTGTGAACTGCATAACTAATAGTTGTCCTGTGGACAGATTATCCCACCTGAGCTGTGAATCTCTGCAGCTCCTCCAGAGTTACCATGGGCCACTTGGCTGCTTCTCTGATTAATGCTTTCCTTGCCCGGCCTGTCAGTTTAGGTGGATGGCCATGTCTTGGTAGGTTTGCAGTTGTGCCAAACACTTTTCATTTTCAGATGATGGATTTAACAGTGCTCCGTGACATGTTTGGGATTTTTTTTATAACCTAACCCTGCTTTAAACTTCTCCACAACTTTGGGGGCTGAATACAAATGCATGCAACGCTTTTCAGATATGTATTTGTAAAACATTTGGAAAACCATTTATCATTTTTCTTCCACTTCACAATTATGTGCCACTTTGTGTTGGTTTATCACATAAAATCCCAATAAAATACATTTATGGTGGTTGTAACATTTACAGTGGTTTGGTTGTAACATGACAAAATGTGGCAAATTTCAAGGGGTATGAATACTTTTTTAAGGCACGGTATAAGTTTTATATCAGCTTCTCTCCAAAAAAAACTACACTGCACTGATAGCCCATAATTTTCATCAGTTCCTGGACTATATGTCCACTGACCTCCTCAACTCAGTACTGTAGTGTATGTGAGATTTCCTTGGTCTGCGGTAGTTAAATTCTTAGTGTATTCTCAGAGTAGGTTTTTTGAGCATGTGAAAATTGAGAAGGTGGTTGAGGAGTGCTGTGCGTGAATAAAAAATCAGATAAAATCAGTGGCGCTTGTTGAATAAACTCACATAAAAGCTCAAATAATTTAATACAGTGTAAAAGTTCCATAAAAGTCCAATAATACACATATAGATTCTCCCTCCACCTGGGTGTATAAGCCTCAATCTTTAATGTAAAAAGATTGCTGGGAACTTCATTGGTGCTCCAATCCCCCAAAAAATGTTATGTCATAGAGTGATCATTGTTCTTGAACTGGCTGGAGCTTCCAAGACATTCTATTCACTTCTCATCCACCTCCACAATTTTCTACAATCAACATGCATACTAGTAGTTTAACGTCCAGAGACTGGTCTTGCAGTTGGAAGGAAAGTAGATTAAGAGGCCGGTCTTCAGTTTAAAATATAAAAAATGATATTGCCCAATAAAATATATATTTGAAGAGAGTTTATTCTATGAATATAATTATATTTTTATTATTATTATACAGGATTTATATAGCGCCGACAGTTTGTGCAGCACTTTACAACAGTAGGGCAGACAGTACAATTAAAACACAATTCAATACAGGAGGAATCAGAGGGCCCTGCTCATTAGAGCTTACAGTCTAGGAGGGAGGGTTAAAGGATACGAAAGGGTAATAACTGTGGGGCATGAGCTGATGAAGAAAATAAAAGAAAAGTGGTTAGTATACATGTGCGTTCCCGTTCGTAACGAATGGATTTTTGTACGAATTTGTTAGTATTCGTACATTCGGATCAATTCGAACATCCGAAAAGCTGAAAGAACCAAAATACGAAAATTACGAAATTACGAATAAGCAAAATAACGAACAAGCGAAAATACGAACGTACGATTGGACAATCTTACTAAAATACGAAACACCGAAACAGCAAAAGAACGAAAATGACATCTACTGTATACCGAACGATTTGCATTCTGTATTTTAAATCCTTTGTCTGTTTGTATTTTCATTCGTATGTTCGTATTTTAATTTGTGTGTTTTGTAAATCTGTTTTTTTGTCTGTTCGTAAATTTGTGTACTCATATCGTTCTTTCGAATGGGCACTGGGCAGTGTAGTTAGTGAGTGATTTTCTTACTTAATATCTTAGCCAATCAGCTTATCTCTTTTGTGCTGAGTCACATTGTACAGTGTAAAGCCTCGTACACACGATCGGACTTCAAACAAACTTTTCCGTGGATTTTTGTCTGAAGGGAGTTGGCTGGACTTTTGAAACAGAAAAAGTTTGTCCGATGGAGCGTACACACGGTCGGATTTTTTGGAAAACGCTCATTTTTAAGTTTGTTGGCAAAAATTCCGACCATGTGTACGGGGCTTAAGAGAAAGTCTATCTTACTATGGATTAGCCGCGTGTTGCGATGTATTTGCAAAAGTACAAAATTACGAATCCATTAAACGAAAATTATTATCTAACAAAATTACGAATTTCGAATTAACGAAAATAAATTAGACAGAATTACAAATCATTCAGTATAAACGAAAATAAAACTGTTACGAAAATACGAACGGGTCCGAATAGGAAAACTTGCGTCTTATGAAATACGAACGGGTCCGAATAGGAAAACTTGCGTCTTACGAAATTGCGAATCTTTACAAACCTACGGAACGAGACGAAACGAAACAAAAAAAAACTATTTTTTTTGTTGTGCACATGTCTAGTGGTTAGGTGGAGGCAGGGGAGGCTTCTCCGAAGAAAAAAGGTTTTCAGGGATTGCCTAAAAGTAGATAGATTTGGAGATAGTCTGACAGATTGGGGTAGGGTATTCAAGAGGATGGGAGAGGCTCAGGAGAAGTCCTAAAGGTTGGTATTTTCAGACTAAACTAGTGATGTAGCTGGGGGCAGAGTTGTGGATGGCTTTGTAACTTATTTTTAGTATTATGAATTTAATTAGTTGGGTGAGTGGCAGCCAATGGAGGGATTGGCAGAGAAGGGTTTGGAAGCAGTTTGTAAGGTGGATGAGTCTGGTAGCTGTATTCATGATGGACTTAAGAGGCCACCCGTCACGTGACCCCGCCCCCTCTGACGCACCCTCTGCTACCTCTAGACAAGAAGGGAGTTGTCGGGGCGAGAGATAACAAAGGAGTGAATTGGGAGCTTTGTGGTTCCATTGGATAGGAAGGGATGTAGTTTGGAGATGTTGCAGAGTTTGAGGAGGCGAACTTTGGAAAGGAATGTGAAGTGATCGGGTTTTCTCGCATCCAATTTGCATGACAGGAGATTTTGACCGTCTCTCAATGGAGCTGGTTCACACATCTCCAGAGCAGGTTGCACAGGGGTCCTGTGCGTCTTTGGCTGTTTCAGGTATGAATTCAGGCAAAAAAATTGTGCCTGATTCATTCCTGAAATGAAGAACAGGGACGCCCCAGACCCCTGCTGTCAGCCGCATCTGTTTCAAGTTGTTGTGGAAATTTTTATTAATGTATGTTCTCAGATGTCCCCCAGTGTCGGTTTTGCTGTAATACGCTCATGTGAGCGTATTCGTACATACAGACGTTGGTGGAAGACCATTTGGCTGCGAAAACCTTCCCGTGGACACAACAGATCTGTTTGCTCTTTTAAGGATGTTCGTTTATACCTCATCAAGAGACTGGCCACTTCATGGCGACTGCATTAACGACTCCAAGCAAACCGATCTGCGTAAATGGGAACCATAGCATAACCATACAAAAATGATGGGCCACTGAGCCATGATAGAGTATGGTTTGAGTCATTGGTAGCAGTAGGAATGTGCACACAATTAAAAAACAATTTTTTTTTGCTTTTTTCGGAAGTCGGGAAATTCCGAAATTCTGGAAATTTGAAAATGCGGAAATTGGGAAAATCGAAAAATTCGGAATTCAGAAACTGGGAAATTCTAAAAATTCGGAATTCGGAAATTCTAAAAATTCGGAATTTGGATATTAGGAATTTCTAAAAATTCGGAATTAGGAAACTTGGAAATTTTAAAAATTCGGAAATTCTAAATTTCTAAAACTTTGTAAATTCTAAAAATTCAGAATTCGTAAATTCGGAATTCGTAAATTGGGAAATTCTAAAAATTTGTAAATTCTAAAAATTCATAATTCAGGAAATTCAGAATTCAGAAATTGTGAAATTCAAAAAATTCGAAATTCAGAAATTAGGAATTCGGAATTCTAAAAATTCGGAAGTTCCAAAAATTAGGAATTCAGAAATTCTAAAAATTAAAAAATTCCGAAATTCTAAAAATTCCAAAATGAGAAAATTCTAAAAATTGAAAAATTCAGAAATTCAAAACATTCCAAAATGAGAAAATACTAAAAATTAGCAAATTCGGAAATTCGGAAATTCAAAAAATTTGGAATTCGGAATTTGGAAATTCGGAAATTCTAATAATTCGGAATTCAGAAATTAGGAATTCATAAATCCAAAAAAATCTTAATTTGGAAATTCGGAAATACAATTTTTTTCATTTTTGAATTTCAGAATTTTTCTAATTTTTGAATTTCAGAATTTCCAATTTTCTAATTCTCGAATTTCCAATTTTTGAATTTCAAAAATCTGAAAAAAAAACGAAAGAAAATCTGTAAAATTCGAAATAATAACTAACTAATAATAACTATTAAATTACAGGTATTGGAATTTCCTTTCAAATTTGTCTGTTAGTGAATGTAATAAATACAAATTTATCTGAAGTTACGAATTATCAGAAATAACAAGTGCCGCATCTAAACAAATGTAATGGAACAAATTAATAACAATAATAATAATAAAACGTTTTTATTATTATTATTTATGATTATTAGATCGTTATGTTCTATTCGTTTAGATGCGGCATTCGTTATTTTGGATAATTCATAACTTCGGATGAATTCGTATTCTTTACATTCACTAATGGACAAATTTGAAAGGAAATTACAATACCTAATCTCCAAATTTCCAAAATATAAAATTTAGAAACTTAGAATTTCCTAATTTTCCAAAATTTCGGTATTCCAATTTCCGAATTTTTATTATATTTTCTAAAACTGTACACAAGCAGGTGGCTTAATGGACAAATTACTGAAGTTTGAAGTTACAACTTCAAACCAGTAATTTCACAGTAAATAGATAAATAATAAATTATTATCTTATAACATATAGCAAAATAAGATTTGATTTAGCTTGTACCTTTTCAGCAGCAGCAGATTCTCATTCTCCCTCTTAACTGTGTGAGAAAAACATGGGATTGTGGGTAAATCTTATACTCATAAACACATGTTTTTTCCTTGTAGTTAAGAGGGCTGGACTAGAAGGGAGCATTTGTCTTTTAGACACATGTCCCCTTTTATGACACTGCAGTGAGAGGCGTGCCTCCACTGCAACATTTTTATTGGGCAGCTTGGGCCAATGATACTTTACCATTGGTCCAAGACTCCAAGCTATCCACTGAGCTCAGTGCTTCTGACAAAAAGGCAGGAGAGGCACTGTGAGCTCATCCTCTCAGTATGCTGCAAAATAGTGTGCCAGCTTGTATTTAAACTGGCAGCTCTGTAGGTAGCTTCTGACAGGCTGTGCAAGGAGCCCCGTACCCCTCCGGAACTATAGATGATAGGAGCCCAAAATTTTGACCTGTGGTGGGGTAGGACAAATTTGGGGTCTCTGTGACCCCAGGTCACTGAGCTACGACACTCTAAATCAATAGTTTTTTTTAATGTTCATGGTAGGTGAGTGTCACATTCTCATGTACCTTGCAGATGAGCCCAATAGAGATACGCCCCTGATAGTGCAAACAGGAGGCTCGGGGGTGCAGAGTGATATGAATGCCTGGAGGGTTAGCTGTCAGAGGAGCCGCTCCAAGGGTCCTGATGCCACAGGAATAAGGGCGAGTTCAGAGGGTATTGATAATGGGGAGTACTCGGAATGGTCAGGGGTGGAAAGTGGGGTGCCCCAGGGTTCTGTCCTGGGGCCAATCCTATTTAATTTATTCATAAACGACCTGGAGGATGGGGTGAACAGCTCAATCTCTGTATTTGTGGACAATACTAAGCTAAGCAGGGCAATAACTTCCCCACAGGATGTGGAAACCTTGCAAGTAGATCTGAACAAATTAATGGGGTGGCCAACTATATGGCAAATGAGGTTTATTGTGGAAAAATGTAAAATAATGCATTTGGGTGGCAAAAATATGAATGCCATCTACTCACTAGGGGGAGAACCTCAGGGGAATCAAGGATGGAAAAGGACCTTGGGATTCTAATAGATGATAGGCTCAGCAATGGCATGCAATGCCAAGCTACTGCTAACAAAGCAAACAGAATATTGGCATGCATTAAAAAGGGGATTAACTCAAGATATGAAGCGGTAATTCTCCCGCTCTACAAGACTCTGGTCCGGCCTCACCTGGAGTATGCTGTCCAGTTCTGGGCATCAGTCCTCAGGAATGATGTGCTGGAAATGGAGCGAGTACAGAGAAGGGCAACAAAACTAATAAAGGATCTGGAGGATATTAGGTATGAAGAAAGATTACGAGCACAGAACTTATTCTCTCTGGAGAAGAGAAGCTTGAGAGGAGATATGATTTCAATTTACAAATACCGTACTGGTGACCCCACAATAGGGATAAAACTTTTCTGCAGCAGGAAGTTCAATAAGACAATTAAAATTACAAGAAAAAGAGATTTAACCTTAAACTGCGTGGAGGGTTCTTTACTGTAAGAGCGGCAAGGATGTGAAATTTCCTTACACTGGTGGTGGTTTCAGTGGGGAGCATCAATAGTTTCAAGAAACTATTAGATAAGCACCTGAATGATCACAACATACAGGGATATACAATGTAATACTGACATAAAATCACACACATAAATTGGTTTTAATGGACTTGTGTCTTTTTTCAACCTCACTTTCTATGTAACTATGTAACTATGAATCCCAGCGAGATGAGAGATCGGGACAGTGAGCAGGCTGGAAACTGGGTCAGCTGATATCTGGACACCGCACACCTGGATGCAGGGATTGGCAGGCAGCGGATCAGCCTTGAGGGATATGGAGCACATGCAGGGGATACTGGAACAGGTGCCAAAGCTAGAGGCAGGTACGCAGACAGGGGATACTGGAACAGGTGCCAAAGCTAGAGGCAGGTCAGTAACAGGCGGGCAGCATGGTAATTAACCAGTAGCAGGTAGAATCAAGGTCAAAGACAAGCTGGGGTCAGATTGAGGCAGAAGGCAGGAAGAGTCCAAGGCGAGACGGGTAAAACATGGGAACAGATCACAGAAGCAGGTTATCGTGCTTACAGTATATTTGACAGTTTACATTTAGGTACATCTTTGCTCTCTTCTCTAGAAGATTAGTGGGGTCGATAACTCTGTCTTTTTTTTTGATGGGTGAACTTACAATAGTTTAGATTTTAACCACTTTCCACCCACCGTATGCAGAATGACATCCAGCAGGATAACATGCAGGCGAGCGCCGCTGGGGGCACGCAGCGCAGCGATCACGAGTGAGGCTAGTCAGTTTGACACACCGCATGTCCGATTGTGGTAAGAAGCCTCTGACAGAGGCGTCTTACCACGTGATCAGCTGTGACCAATCACAGCGTGAACCAGGAAGTGCGGGTAAATGGCATTGCTCGGTTCGCACTGACAGGGAGAGCCAATCGGCGACTCTCCCTGTTAGAGGAGGGGTCTGTGCTGATAATTAGCACATTGATTATTAGCACAGCCCCCATCAGTTGTAAAAATAAGCTGCCAATCAGAGCCCAGTCAGTGCCACATCATAACCCCCTGCCAAAGCCCAATAAAGTACCAATCTGTGCCCACAACAGTGCCAATCAGAGCCCACCACAGTGCAAATCAGTGCCCATTACAGTGCCCAGTAACACCTGTCAGTAACCAATCAGTATCTCATCATCAGTGCTGCCCATCAGTGCCACCTAGGGTTGCCACCTCATCCCTTTAAAACAGAACACATATGAATTACACAAGTTCTGAGGCTAATTTAATGCAGGTAAGGCACCAAATGAGTCTAATTACCACCTTAATTAGCCACAGAACCTGTGTAATTCATATGTGTTCTGTTTTAAAGGGATGAGGTGGCAACCCTAGTGCCACCTGTCAGTGCCAATCAGTACCACCTATCAGTGCCTATTAGTGCCAATCAGTGCCGCCTGTCAGTGCCAATCACAGCCGCATGTCAGTGCTCATCACAGCCACCTGTCAGTGCCCATCAGTGCCACCTGTCAGTGCCCATGATAAAAATTTAGTTTGGGTACAATGTTGCATGATCGCGCAATTGTCATTCAAAGTGTGACAGCACTGAAAGCTGAAAACTGTCATTGGGAAGGAAGGGGGTGAAAGTGCCTGGTATTGAAGTGGTTAAACAAATGCTAAATGGTCAGCACTAAATTTTAGTCTAATACTAGGCACAATCTTTAATATTGTTGCGATTGGGAAATTCTCTGTTCAGGCCTGCACTTGCATGTTATGGATGTGAAATTGCAGTTGGTGGCGCATACTTAAGTGCAAAATAAATATAGGTGTACAAGAATGATAAAACAATATATCCACCTTAGTGGTTAAATTACGTGGTAATGTCTGTAGTCAATCCAAATAAATAAGTTAATTAATTTAAAGAAATATCATAAAATATATATATATATATCATAAAAAATAAATAATCAAAAAGTGCAATACAATGCTAGTGATTATCCTTGAATATATAAACTGTAGAAGGTGCAAACAATGTGTATCAAAAACAAGTCCAGTTTCCAATCTTGCTTCATGCAAAAATAAAATAAAATAAAGTGCTGTGTGCTTCATGCAGATGCAGGCTATACTGCACGCCTTCAGTGGATCACTCAGTGCTCTCCCCCAATGGTCCCGCACTCACCGAATCCAATCACCCCTACAGGGGTAACAGGCTCTCGCAATAAGTATCCACACTGCTAGGACTGCCAGGACTTTTCATGTATAAACTTTCAGCCGCTCATAGAGGAGACATTAATGACAAAGATCACTGCAATCCACAGGTGGCCTGGAGCAGACTCTTTTTTTAGTCTGCTCCAGGCCACCTGTGGATTGCAGTGATCTTTGTCATTAAGTTCCTTCCAAACACACTTAAAATTAATCAAACCCTGGTTCAGTACACAGGTTTGCCGTCAGGGTTGCCAACTTTCAGTAAATTTACGAACAGTTTATAAAATCTGTACTTTTTGCATCTGTCCTTGAATGTCCATTACGGTCATTTAGGCTGCATGTCCGTAACTGACATTCATGGATGCAACAATTATTGATTTTACAAACTGTTCGTAAATTTACTGAAAGTTGGCAACCCTGTTTGCCGTGTGTAAAAGATTTGTGATATTTATGCATGTATGTGACAAAATCTAGATCAAGATCATAGACGAAATCAGGTGCCTTCAAGTCTGCAGGCGTCATTGTTCACTGTTCTTGTTTCCTCGTTTAGAAAAAGCAGCATGATGCAGGTTTGGGGCAAATAGAACATTTGGACATATTTAATAACATTCAATGAACTACAATAAACCATAAAAAACAATCATTTTTGTTTGTTTGTTTTTAGGTCACTAATACCATTTTAAGGAGTTTAACAGAAGTGGTAATCAGCTAAATGATGAGACAGGGAGTAACTGGAACTTTCAGTTGCAACGTTAAAAGCAATATTGTAAAACAGATGGCAACTAACATGTATACAAGGACATACAACTTACAAGGACAAAGGACAACCCCAATGGAACAGTGCTCTGGTAGCAATCTGGGAAGGACCTCCCACAGTAGCTGAGTCTTCTGGAGAAACTGCATGCTTTTACAATCTAGCCAGGCTGCCAAACCCCTGTTCTGACAGTGGAGGGCTTCTACCCTGGTTGCAGATTACTTGTTCAATTCCCTCTGTCTCATCAGTTGTGGCTGAGCTCCTGAGGGAAACAGAGAAGCTTATTTTTCCTGGGCATGTTCATGAAACCAGGGAGTTGTCTGAAAACAAGGTAGAGACCTCAGCATTACTGAACTGCCTGTCTGGAGCAACAGATGAGCCTCTTCAGTAATGTTAAAGCGGTTAAATGCAGATTCATTGTCATTGAGCACATAGCTCCTGACTGTTTTGGACCTATCTCTGATTTGGACCTATCAGTGCCACCCATCAGTGCAGTCTATCAGTACCCATCCGTGCTGCATAGACATGTGCGTTCCCGTTCGTAACAAATGGATTTTGTTACGAATTTGTTCGTTTTCATACATTCGTATCAATTCGAACATCCGAAAAGCTGAAAGAACCAAAATACGAAAATGCCGAAATTACGAATAAGCAAAATAACGAACAAGCGAAAATACGAACGTATGATTGGACAATCTTACTAAAACACAAAACACCGAAAAAGCAAAAGAACGAAAATGACATCTATAACGAACGATTTGCATTCCGTATTTTAAATCCTTTGTCTGTTCGTATTTTCATTCGTATGTTCGTATTTTCATTTGTGTGTTTTGTAAATCCGTTTCTTTGTCTGTTGGTAAATTTGTGTACTTGTATCGTTCTTTCGAATGGGCACTGGGCAGTGTTGTTAGTGAGTGATTACTTAATATCTTAGCCAATCAGCTTATCTCTTTTGTGCTGAGTCACATTGTACAGTGTAAAGCCTCGTACACACGATCGGACTTCAAACAAACTTTTCCGTGGATTTTTGTCTGAAGGGAGTTGGCCGGACTTTGAAACCGAAAAAGTTTGTCCGATTGAGCGTACACACGGTACGATTTTTTGGAAAATGCTAATTTTGACGTTTATTGGCAAAAAGTCTGACCGTGTGTACGGGGCTTAAGAGAAAGTATATCTTAAAATGGATTAGCCGCGTGTCGCTATGTATGTCTATCCAAGCTTCTATGTCTTTTTGTTAAATAAAGATTAAGTCACAGCATTAAACTCTCCCTCTCAAAAGCTCATCATTTATCATATGTATGCTGCCATGTCTGGCGTCAGGAAAAGGGAAAATTGTATCAAATACTTACCGTAATTTTCCTTTCCTGATGCCAAGACATGGCAGCATACGAACCCTCCCTCTGATCTTTTTGCTTTATACGGAGAATGAGGGAGGTTGCTCTCAGTCAGACTTTTATAGAGAGTTAAACGAGTCCTGTGGGTGGATATAGGGGCGGACCTATATCATATGTATGCTGCCATGTCTTGGCATCAGGAAAGGAAAATTATGGTAAGAATTTGATACAATTTTCCCTTTTTTCACCGTCGGAGATCCACACAGACGATAGGAATTTCCGATCTGAATTTTTTCCATCGAAAATAAATAAAACATGTTCTATTTCTAAACTCCGACAAAAAAACTCAGATGGGGCCCACACACAGTCGGAATTTCCGTATAAAAAATTCTGTCTGACTTTTTTCATCGGAGATTCCGATTGTGTGTACACGGCATAATTGGCCTAATGTGCATGAACACATAGGATAACATTGAGTTGCTTCTACAGGCAAAATGCAAAACTCCTACAGTGGCAGTGATTTTCAAGCCAGTGTTTCATGTTTTTTTTAGGACAATCCAGAGACCATTCACATATTTTGTAATCATTCGCTGTATATCCAGAAGATCCACACTGCAACTATGGTAGCCACTGTAATTTAAAAAAATACTGATTCACAGCAGTCCCTTAAAACAACTGTTATGTGACATTGATATAGGAGAAATTCTTTGGTATACTGGTCCTGTTTCACTCAAAATAATGGCATCAATGTATAGTTTATAGCTTTTTATATAACAATAAAACTTTTGTCACTTCTTTTTACGTGTGTTTTTAATAATCAAAAACATGACTGCTTTATATTGAAATACAGTTAATTGCGAGCATAATTCGTTCCAGAAACATGCTTGTAATCCAAAGCACTTCTATTTTTTTTTACAGGGTATAAAAGAGAAGAGAGGCAACTCTAACGTACACGCGATCGGTTCATCCGATGAAAACGGATCGATGGATTTTTTCATCGAATATCCGATGAAGCTGACTTTCATCAGTCTTGCCTACGCACCATCATTTAAAAAATCTGTTTGTTTCAGAACGCAGTGACGTAAAACACAACAACGTGCTGAGAAAAATGAATTTCAATGCTTTCGAGCATGCGTCGACTTGATTCTGAGCATGCATGGATTTTTAACCGATGGACTTGCCACAGACGATTGTTTTTTTTCTATCGGTTTTTTAACCATCAGATAATTTTAAAACAGGTTCTAAGTTTCTTCACCGATGGGAAAAAAAACCATGGGGCCCACACACGATCGGTTTGTCCGATGAAAACGGTCCATCGGACCGTTTTCATCAGACGAACCGATCGTGTGTGCAGGGCATAAGTGTAGCAATAAGTTGCTAAATGTTGTACCTTCATTAAATGTAACCATATTGCTACACTAAGGCCTCGTACACACGACCAGTTTCCTCGGCAGAATTCAGCTTCCGACCGAGTTTCTGGCTGAATTCTGCCGAGGAAACTGGTCGTGTGTACACTTTCGGCCGAGGAAGCCGACGAGGAGCTCGGCGAGGAAATAGAGAACATGTTCTCTATTTCCTCGTTGTTCTATGGGAGCTCTCGTCCCGCCGAGCTCCTCGGCGGCTTCAGTGCTGAACTGGCCGAGGAACTCGATGTGTTTGGCACGTCGAGTTCCTCGGCCGTGTGTACGAGGCTTTAGAGGCTCCTTTCTTCTTTTTTATACTCAGTTGTGACATGATGCTACTCTCATATCAAGACATCGCTTGTATATCAAGGCAAAATTTATTAAAACATTTTGCTTGTCTTGCAAAACGCTCTCAAACCAAGGTTTTACTGTATTGCAATATGACTGTGACACTATAAAAAACTTGATGCTGTAAAAACCTGAAGTGTGTTAGTTCAAAGAACATCTAATGGCACCCTTCAAAGTCAATGCTAGGAACCCCAAATCACCACATGTAGAACTGCTGTTGTGCTTTCGTCTTAAACCAATGGAATAGTTGTCTGAGCTGTGTGGTTTTGGAAATTTTATTGCTCCCCCCCAAATCAGGTGTCTTTGATGATATACAAAACTATGCTTAGCTAATGCAACTTGTCAATGGAGAAATATAATGCTCTTTCCTATTAGGAGCCACTTTTAGATTGGCACTTTGATTTTTGTGAGCCCATTGTTTTCACTGCACACCGGATTGCCTTTCACCATTCTGGTGGAGCAGTGGTTAATCTCAAACCACATTTGTTTGTTTAATGACCATTTCAGGGACAGGGTAAACCTCCCTTTGGATTTGAGGCAGAGACCTGTGCTAATTGTCTGTACAAAGAATATGTCTCTAATCTCTCTAATGAAGTGTCCACTGTTGCCCTGAGCTCCTGGTATTTCTGTTTTTCTGTCCTTGGCACAGGAACATATTATTGTTTCTATAGAAACATCACTTGCATTAGCAATCTAAGTCCCTACTGACTATAATTTGTATAGGTTATGTACCCTCCTAGAGAGTGCCCAGAATAGATGGCTAATGCAGGCTTACATTCATACCACAATAAAAGATGAACCTTTTAGTGCTCATTTACATTTGTGCAATGTTGTAATGCACCTGCCATTCATTTTGAATAGCACTTCCAGCACACCAAGGCAACACACATGCATTGCAGCACGCTGTAATGCATGGTAACTTATCATAGTGCACTGTGTCAAAAATTGTATGGAACATCTGATATTTGGTACATACAGTGCCTTGAAAAAGTATTCATACCCCTTGAAATTTTCCACATTTTGTCATGTTACAACCAAAAACTAATATGTATTTTATTGGGATTTTATGTGATAAACCAACACAAAGGGGGTTATTTACTAAAGGCAAATCCACTTTGCACTACAAGTGCAAACTACAAGTGCAAAGTGCACTTGGAAGTGCAGTCACTGTACATCCAAGGGGGGCATGCAAGGAAAAAATATATAGAATTTTAGCTTGCACACGATTGGATAATAAAATCAGCAGAGCTTCCCCTCATTTCAGTTCTACCCCTCAGATTTACAGCAACTGCACTTCCAAGTGCACTTTCACTGCAATTTCAAGGGCACTTTGCACTTGTAGTTTGCACTTGTAGTGCAAAGTGGAGTTGCCTTTCGTAAATAACCCCCAAAGTGACACATAATTAACCACTTTCATACCAGGCACTTTCCCCCCTTTCTGCCTAGGACAATTTTTAGCTTTCAGCGCTGTCGCACTTTGAATGATAATTGCGTGGTCATGCTACACTGTACCCAAAATAAATTTTTATCATTTTCTTCCCACAAATAGAGCTTTTTTTTGGTGGTATTTGATCACCTCTGCGTTTTTTTTGTTTTTTCCGCTATAAACGAAAAAATACTGACAATTTAAAGAAAAAAAACTGATGGGCACTGATAGGCGGCACTGACAGCACTGATAGGTGGCACTGGATAGGCGGCATTGATGAGGAGCTACTGACAGACATTACTGAGTGGCACTGATTGGCACTTTGATGGGGCACTGACAGGCATTACCGATAGGGCACTGATTGGCACTGTTGTGGGCACTGATTGGCACTGACATGAGCACTGACAGGCTTTTATTATGGGACAGCTGTCAGGTGTTGGGCAGTGATTTACAACTTTTGATGGGGGCTGTACTGATAATCAATGTGCTCGGCTCTCCCTGTCAGCGTGAACTGAGGAAAGCCGTTTATCGGCACTTCCTGATTCACAGTGTGATCAGCTGTGATTGGTCACAGCTGATAACGTGGTAAGAAGCCTCTGTCAGAGGCTTCATACCACGATTGGAGTTGCTGTGTGTCAGACTGACACGCAGCACCTCCGATCGTGGCGCTGCAAACCCCCCCCCCCCCCAGGCGTGCGCCGGCTGTGATATCCTGATCACGTCATATGATGTCCAGTCAGGATATCACAACCACTTTGCAGCCGTCATTCTGCTATATGGCGGGCGGCAAGTGGTTAATTGTAAAGTGGAAGGAAAATAATAAATGATTTTCAACATTTTTTACAAATTAATATCTAAAAAGTGTGGTGTGCATTTGTTTTCAGCCCCCCTGAGTCAATATTTTGTAGAACCACCTTTCACTGCAATTTAAGCTGCAAGTCCTTTTGGGTATGTCTCTACCAGCTTTGCACATCTAGAGAGTGACATTTTTGAACATTCTTCCTTGCAAAATAACTCAAACTCTGTCAGACTGGATGGATAGCGTCTATGAACAGCAATTTTCAAGTCTTGCCACAGATTTTCAATTGTATTTAGGTCTGGACTTTGACTGGGCCATTCTAACACATGAATATGCTTTGATCTAAACCATTTCATTGTAGCTCTGGCTGTATGTTTAGGGTCGTTGTCCTGCTGGAAGGTGAACCTCCGTCCCAGTCTCTAATCTTTTGCAGACTTTAACAGATTTTCCTCTAAGATTGTCCTGTATTTGGCTCCATCCACCTTCCCATCAACTTTAACCAGCTACCCTGTCCCCTCTAAAGAAAAGTTTTCCCACAATATGATGCTACCACCACCATGTGTTCACAGTGGGGATGGTGTGCTCAGGGTGATGGACAGTGTTAGGCCGCGTACACACGGTCGATCCAAACCGATGAGAATGGTCCGACGGACCGTTTTCATCGGTTCACCGCTGAAGTGGCCTGATGGTCTGATGTGCGTATACACCATCAGTTCAAAAACCGATCGGTTCAGAACGCGGTGACATAAAACACACGACGTGCTGAAAAAAACGAAGTTCAATGCTTCCAAGCATGCGTCAACTTGATTCTGAGCATGCACGGGTTTTGAACCGATGCTTTTGTGTACTAACCATCGGTTTGGTCCATCGGTTCGATTTTAAAGCAAGTTCTAACATTTTTGACCGAAGGACAACGGACCAATGGGCCGTACACCCGGTCGGTTTGGACCGATGAAACTGGACTTCAGGCCATTTTCATCGGTTTGGACCGACCGTGTGTACGTGGCCTTAGTTTTCTGCCACACATAGTGTATTGCTTTTAGGACAAAAGATTCAATTTTGGTCTCATCTTACCAGAGCAGCCTCTTCAACATGTTTAAGTTGACTTACTTCTGTGTGTTATGGGAATACGTGCATTACTTCAACACATGGCAAATGCATGTTACGTGCATTGATGCTTTGTGGTGCCATTCATTTTATATAGCCTCCTAATGCACTAAGGCAAGATGCAATGCAGCCTATTATTTTTAACCACTTCCATACCGGGCACTTACGCCCCTTCCTGCCCAAGCCAATTTTCAGCTTTCAGCACTGTCGCACTTTGAATGACAATTGCGCGGTCGTGCTACACTGTACCCAAACAATTTTTTTATCATTTTGTTCCCACAAATAGAGCTTTCTTTTGGTGGTATTTGATCACCTCTGCGGTTTTTATTTTTTGCGCTATAAACAAAAGAAGAGTGACAATTTTTTAAAAAAAACACAAATTTTTACTTTTTTATTTAATAAATATCACAATTTTTAAAAAAAAAACGTTTTTTCCCTCAGTTTAGGCCGATACGTATTCTTCTACATATTTTTGGTAAAAAAAAAATCGCAATGATCATATATTGATTGGTTTGCGCAAAAGTTATAGCGTTTACAAAATAGCTGATAGATTTATGGCATTTTTATTTTATTAATTTTTTTACTAGTATTGGCGGCGATTTGCGATTTTTTTACTGTCACCGTGACATTGCGGCGAACACATCGGACACTTTTGACACGTTTTTGGCGCCATTCACATTTATACAGCGATTAATGCGATAAAAATGCACTAATTACTGTATAAATGTGACTGGCATTCAAGGGGTTAACACTAGGGGGTGAGGGAGGGGTTAATATGTATACCTGTATTGTGTTCTAACTGTGGGGGAAGGGGGGTGACTGGGGGAGGTGACCGATCTATGTCCCTATGTACAAGGGACACAGATCGGTCTCCTCTCTCCCCTGACAGGACGTGGAGCTCTGTGTTTACACACAGAGCTCCACGTCCCTGCTCTGTCGTTACCGATCGCGGGTACCTGGCGGACATCGCGACCGCCAGGCACGCGCATCGGCATCTCGGGGACGCGCCGGGCGCACGCGCGCCCCCCAGTGGCCGCAGGAATACAGGACGTCATATGACGTCCTGTTGAATATTCAGAGTCACTGTGGAGCCGTCATTTGACGATGGCCCGGTACTATAGTGGTTAATGAACTGTTTTAATGCAATACATGTTAATGTGCAACCTAATGTGCTTTCACAGGTGCATTAACTCACTGCACAAATATAAATGGGCTCTGATTCAGCGCAAATAGAAGACAACACAGTAACTACAGTATAACAAGAAAATCAATAAAAAAAAATTCAGGCTAATAAAACTAGACATAAAACTATACGTTATTTATAACAATACTATTTGAGTTCTATTACAAAAAAATTACATGTAAAATAATTACTACAGCATTATTGCATTGATACTTAATTATTTCATTGTCTTCTTTCTGCATGTTCAGTGGCTTTGTATAACTGGTTGGTGAGCCAGGTTTTTTTTATTTGTGAGGAGACTCATTACACTGCACAGTCAGGAAGCACCTGTTTATTAAGTGACGAGGGTCTTATCTGACCTTAGACGCATCAGGTGGCTTCCTTGTTTACACTAGCAGTGTGTCCCCAAGGCCCCCCACAGCCACAACTGCCTGCTTTCCTCCACTCCTTTTCCACTGTGACTAGCAATCGCTAGAAAGAATATAATTCATAGATTTTCCCAGCATATTCCAGCATATCAATGCCATTTCCTTTTCACTGTTAGGTAGAACAAGTGGCTTGGAAATAAACAGGGCAATTAGAATAGTTACATACATTATACCTTCGAATTGCACTAAGAAACTTTGAAAAGGTCCTCCATTTTTGTGTTGATGTTTTTAAAAAAAATACCCAGCACCATTTCTAATCTTTTTAAGATCTTAGGATCTTGTAACAGAGAATCATTGAATCTCCAAGAGCAATTGCTAGGTAGAGATAGGCCAAACACCCACTGTTCATACCAGAACTCCCAAACAGAGAAAAAGTTCTGACCCGAACGTCAAACCCCAAGTCTATGGGAGCCAAACGTGAAAAATCAAAAGGCTTATATGCAAGTAATTGCCCATAAAAAGTGTACGGGGTCCGAGTACTGCCCTAGGGGACACGTATCAATGCAAAAACTGTTTTTTAAAATACAGTTTTTACAGCAGTGATTTTATTGATGCTTAACTACTTGCCAACCGGCTCACGCCGTTATATGTCAGCAAAGTGGCACTGCAGCGCAAATCGCTGTACCTGTACAGCGGCTCCTTTAAGAGGACCTGATGCACATAGCCATCGGGCGCGACCGCGGGGATGAGATCCAGGGATTTTTTTGGGGGGGGATATTTATTATAGCAAAAAATATTGTGTTTTTTTCAAAATTGTTGTTCTTTTATTGCTTATAGCGCACAAAATAAAAACCATAGAGGTAAACAAATACAACCAAAAGAGAGCTCTGTTTGTGAAAAAAAAAGGACGTCAATTTTATTTGGCTACAACGTTGCACGGCCGCACAATTGTCAGTTTAAGCGACGCAGTGCCGTATCACAAAAAAATGGCCCGGTCAGGAAAGGGGTAAATCTTCGGGGGCTGAAGTGGTTAAAGTGCAACAATAAAAATGAAAAATTCCTTTAACTTCCATACTGGGCCTCTTCTGGCACTCCTCTCCTACATGTAAACATCATAATTGTTGTGCTAGAAAATTACTCAGAACCCCCAAACATTATATATATATTTTTTAGCAGATATTCTAGGGAATAAAATGGCGGTTGTTGCTTTTACTATTTATATTTATACTATTTATCTTGCTTGCTATTTGCGCAACAATTTTTCAAACACGTTTTTGGGGAAAAAAAACAGTTTCATGAATTAAAAATTAACAAAACAGTAAAGTTAGCCCAATTTATTTTGCATAATGTGAAAAATGATGTTATGCAGAGTAAATTGATACCCAACATGTCATGCTTTAAAATTAAAAATTAAAACTTCAGTACTTAAAAATCTCCATAGGCAACGCTTTCATTTTTTTTACAGGTTACCAGTTTAGAGTTACAGAGGAGGTTTAGAGCTAGAATTGTTGCTCACGCTCTAACGCACGTGGCAATATCTCACATGTGTGGTTTGAACAGAGCTTACTTATGTGGGTGGGACTTATGTGTGCGTTCACTTCTGAGCGCGAGCTACCGGGGACAGGGGCGTTTTAAAAAACGTACACTTTCTTTAAAAATTTTTTATCACTTGTATTCCAATTATGTCCCTTGTAACAGGAATGGTTTGTGACATGTCCTCTTTATGGAGAGATGCAGGAGAGGTCAATAACCCCACATCTCTCCTCCAGGCTATGTTTCTCTGGGCCCCCGATGGCATGGGAAAGCCAGGAAAATAACAGGATGGCGGCGGGAGGGGGGATGTCCGTTCCCATCGCCTGTAATAATGATCAAGTGTCGGAACTGCTGCTATGATCATTCTTATGGTGCACAGAATCGCCAGCTGAAAATGAGGATATTTGAATAATGCCTGTAACTGCAGGCATCATTAAGATATTCTCACTAAAAATAAAAATAAATTTAAAGCGTATTTTGTGCGTGTACTCGAGAGAGGAGCCGGACTGCAGGAGTTGGGAGTAGGCAGGCCTCCCCCAGAGGCAATCTGCCACCTTTCTCCATGCCCCGGGTGGCAATGGTGGGTGTGTGAGGGGGTCCTCCCACACAGCCCGCCCTACCTTCTCCGCTTTGAAGCCCAACGCGGCAGAGGGACTCCCTATAAGGGAGTGAGAGGATCTAGCCCGCTCAACCAGCCCCGTTAGTCCTTCGCCTCTCTTTTTAGAGACCGTGTGGTCAAAGTGCGTGCATGTTAACCCAATTTTGAGTGCGTGTAAGTGTGGTGGTTTTTGTGGGAGGGGGGTGGGCGTACTAAGCGCAGGCTTACCTCGCATAGCACACCCACCGGGAGCCAGGCTGAGACTACCAAACTCAATTCACATGTAGCTGAGACCGGGATCCGAACCCCTAGCTGCAGAGGTGAATGGCTTGTCAGCGCAGTGCCAATCGCGTTGAGCCACCGCAGCTCCCAACATTTTTTTTTTATATATATTTTTGGGGGATATTTATTATGGTAAAAAGTAAAAAATATTCATTTTTTTCAAAATTGTCGCTCTATTTTTGTTTATAGCACAAAAACTAAAAGCCGCAGAGGTGATCAAGTACCACCAAAAGAAAGCTCTATTTGTGGGGAAAAAAGGACGCCCATTTTGTTTGGGAGCCACATCGCACGACTGTGCAATTACATAGCTGGAATATTTTTTTTGTTTATTTTTTAATAAAGGACTTGTCCCAAGCTGGGTCTGTGTTTTTTACCATTTTTGATTTTTTTTGGTGAAATGGTAGGGGTACAATGTACCCCGTTACCAATTTACATAGGGGGGGGCGGGATCTGGGGGTCCCCTTTGTTAAAGGGGGCTTCCAGATTCCGATAAACCCCCACCCGCAGACCCCCACAACCACTGGGCAAGGGTTGTGGGGATGAGGCCCTTGTCCGCATCAACATGGGGACATCCTCCCCATGTTGAGGGCATGTGGCCTGGTACGGTACAGGGGGGCACATTCTCGCCCCCCCCCCTCTTTTCTTGCGGCCTGCCAGGTTGCGTGCTCGGATAAGGGTCTGATATGGATTTTTGGGGGGGACCCCACCCCATTTTTTTATTTTGGTTCTCTTTTCCTGCGGCCTGCAAGGTTGTGTGCTCGGATAAGGCTTTGGTATGGATTTTGGGGGGGAACCCCACCCCATTTTTTTATTTCGGTTCAGGGTTCCCCTTAATAATAATACCAGACCCAACAGTCCTGGTAATGAACTTGGGGGGAACCAATGCTATTTTTTTCAATGACTTTTATCTGTATTGCCCGGACCCGGCAATTCATTATAGCCGCGAGTAGTTTTAAATGACTTTTTTTCCTTTAGAAATTTAATTTTGTGCAGGGACTGTTCTAAACACGGGAAAAATGTGCCACTTTTTATAGGCATACTATAGACACCCCCTAGGTATGAAATTTAAAGGAATATTTCACTTTTATTGTTTCACTTTAAGCATTATTAAAATCACTGCTCCCGAAAAAACTTCAGTTTTTAAAACTTTTTTTTGCATTGGTACATGTCCCCTGGGGCAGGCCCCCGGTCCCCAAACACTTTTTATGACAATAACTTGCACTTTTTATTTCTCCCATAGACTTTTAAAGGGTGTTCCGCGGCTTTCGAATTTGCCACGGGATATTTATTATGGTAAAAAGTAAAAAATATTTATTTTTTTCAAAATTGTCGCTCTATTTTTGTTTATAGCGCAAAAACTAAAAACCACAAAGGTGATCAAATACCACCAAAAGAAAGCTCTATTTGTGAGAAAAAAGGACGCCAATTTTTTTTGGGTGCCACGTCGCACAACCGTGCAATTGTCAGTTAAAGCGACGCAGTGCCGAATCGCAAAAAGTGGCCAGGTCTTTAAGCTGCATAATGGTCCAGGGCTTAAGCGGTTAAAGGCCTGCATTTGTGGTGGGTGTTTGGCCTAAGAACAGGCCTGAATCTTTCTTAAAATATTTCATTGGTTTCTTCGGTAGGTAGGTTAGTAACCTCCCCCGAGTAGATGTCCTTATAGTATACTTTCCTTAAAAATATAGTAGGCATAGATCCTTGTAGACTTCAAAGTGGTCTGGATGTTGGCGAGAAGGACAGGCCTTTTTTTAAAAGATCTAAATGTCTATTTTCAAGCTGGAAGTCTACCTTCATATCACCTAGGTTGGCATTTTCCAGTCCTGATGTTACTGGATTTCTAACGCGAGTGTTTCTGGCTCCTGGTACGATCCGTATTTCTGGGGTCCCCCACCCCTTATTTCCCGCTGCCTTTTCCCCTTCCTCCGTCTATTATTCCTGTTTTTCCACCTTTCAGGATACTCCTGGATGGAGGAGGATCCTCTTTTTCCAGTGGTTATTCCTTTAAAAAAGTAACAGAATAATGTAGTTCATCCTCACTTCCAGAGGATAGAGTTCCTCCATTGAGGCCAGTACATGAGGGAAATCCACGACATTGAGAATGACTTCTGCTGCTGTTGTGGAAATTTTAAATGCCCATCAAGTTTGGAATCATGAATAAACCTGAGGGCTTCAACCCGAGCAGATTCAACATAAAGACCAAGGGCCAGATTCTCGTAGAATGGCGTAACTAAGGACGGACGTAACGTATCTCATTTACGTTACGCCGCCGCAAGTTTTTCATGCAAGTGCTTTATTCACAAAGCACTTGCGTGTAAAGCTGTGGCGGCGTAGCGTAAATCACCCGGCGCAAGCCTGCCTAATTTAAATTAGGCGGGTAGGGGGCGTGTAGTATTTAAATTAAGCGCGTTCCCGCGCCGAACGTACTGCGCATGCGCCGTCCGTAAAATATCCCAGGGTGTATTGCTCCAAATGACGTCGCAAGGACGTCATTGGTTTCGATGTGAACGTAAATGGCGTCCAGCCCCATTCACGGACGACTTACGCAGACGACGTAAATTTTTACATTTCGACGCGGGAACGACGGCCATACTTAACATTGATTGCGCCTCATATACCCAGGGGCAACTTTACGCCGGGACAAGCCTAACGTAAACGTTGTAACTTTACTGCGTCGGCCGCGCGTACGTTCGGGAATTCGCGTATCTAGCTAATTTGCATACTCAACGGGGAAAACGACGGAGGCGACACCTAGCAGACAAAAAAAAATTGCATTTAAGATCCGATGGCGTAAGAGCCTTACGCCTGTCTGATCTAATGGATATCTATGCGTAACTGATTCTAAGAATCAGTCGCATAGATACGACGGCCCAGATTAGGACTTACGACGGCGTACATGGCGTTGCGCCGTCGTAAGCCCTTTGAGAATCTGGGCCCAAGAGTCTAAAGGAAACCTATTATTTCTCTTATTAAATATGGCACCCAAAAAAAAAAAATCCCTGCAATCTCAAAAAAATAAGGTATAAGTAAAAGTACTACAGTGGCCCAATCAACTCAAACAACAGACATTGAGGAGTTTTTACAAAAATTACATTCCACACAAACATTACAAACATCACAAGCATTGCAAATATCGCAGGGGTTACTGAATATTGTGGAAACATCCACAAATTTAGGTACTTCGGGAGAAGAGGAGATTGGACATTTTAGAAATAGTTCACCAATGGATACAATCAGACTGATAACAGAACAGGAGGAAATGGAAAAAGAGAAGTGGGATATGAAAACATCCATTCATTCTCCTCTGACTAGGGTGGATATGGATCAATATGTGAATTGGAAAAATAAATTTCATTAGAAGAAATTCAACAAGCTATCTCCGAAAAGCAGCAGAACTGCACCTGTACTAAAAGCATGGCCCGGAGTGAATATGAATATGAAGTGCTACCCTAGCTAGGCAGCAAGGAATTGCTGCGTGCCATGCCCTGTGCTAGAAGGGAAGGGAGTGCTAGGGAAAGGAGGGTGGCCTATCTCTGAGTACATCCGCGGAAGTCTGGCGCCCAGACTGTACTGGGCACCAGCTTGAAACCTGTTGAGCTGAAAGTGGCAAAAGAACCAAACCGCAAGTAGGAACAGAATGTTTGTGAGAAAAGAACCCAGGAAACTCAGATAGAAACGCCTGGAAGATATCCCAGGCCGAGTCAAGAGCTACTAGGCTGAATTGAAAAGGACTTGAGATCAAGCTACGTCTGTAACAAAAGAGAAGGCCGTATCGGGAGGTTCAAGGAGGGCTTGCCACCATGTATAGAAACCCGTAACCGGAGAAGGGCGGATGGCGGCAAAATCTTCGATTTTCTGCCCGTGACGTGAATTCTGCAAACAAGAACAACATCGTTAAAAACAAAAACATGACCAACGAGCCCCAACTTACCTTAGGAAAAGGAAAAACCCCTACCTTTCCTAACCCCTAGCTACACGGGTGTCCGTGAATGACACACTCAGTAACGGAGAGCAGGAACGAATACGTAGCACAAGACTGAAAACGTGTCAGTCTCAAGAAACTAGCGAGGCTGAGCAACCTGAGGCAAATCAGGCCAATTGAAACCTTAACACTCAAGCCTAAGAACCTGAAGACGTGTCAGGCCAGTGATGTAAGATAACATGACGTACGAAAACGTAATGAAAGTCGTGAGAAGCGGATGAGGGGACTTGCCACTGCACAAGCCAATTAGAAACGAAACATCTCAATCCGACAGTACCCTTAACCATGACAGGTACCCAGCAGTGAAGAGTGGCCATGAATTAACGTGAGGATGTGACATGTGCCCAGACTATGAAAATGTAGGTAAGTGTAGGACTAGTGCAGCTGGACTGACAATGTGACAATCCCATGAAAAGCGAAGGCCGAGCAACCTGAGGCGTAGCAGGCAAATTAAAAACGTACACTCAGGCCTGAAGAACCTGAAGACGTGTCAGGTCATTGTATGAGAAATGCAATGTCAAGATGCATGAATCGTATGAGAAACGGATGAGGAGACTTGCCACTGTACAAGCCAATTAAAAACGTACAACTCAATCCGACAGTAGCTGTAAACGTGACAGGTAACCAGCAGTGGAGAGTGGCCATGAACTAACGTGAGGATATGAACGTGACATGTACGCACAGACTATGAAAATAAAATGTAGGTAAGTGTAGGACTAGTGCAGCTGGACTGATGATGTGACAATCCCATGAATAGCAAAGGCCGAGCAACCTGAGGCGTAGAAGGCAAATTAAAAACGTACACTCAGGCCTGGTGAACCTGAAGACGTGTCAGGTCATTGTATGAGAAACGAAATGTCAAGATGCATGAGACGTGAGAGAAACGGATGAGGAGACTTGCCACCGTACAAGCCGATCATCTCAATCCGTAAGCACCCATAGACGTGATGGGTGACCCCCCCCCAGCGGTGAAACGCCATGAATCTAAAGTTAACATACCAATGCTACCAACTAGAAAACATCCCGAATGAAACCTGCATGAGAAAACGTAAGTTGCATTAAACGTACCCACCGGAGAACATAAATAGCATGGGAAACAAAAACATGATAACATAAACACCTGAGAACATAAAAATACCATGAGAAACGAAAAGCGTAACCGCATAAGAACGTGAGAAACCTAATAGCATCACGACTGAAACCTGTATGAGAAATGTAAACACCTGAGAACATGAAAAGCGTGAGAAACGTAACGTAAAAAGAAAGTAGAAACGTAAAATTGCATAGAAACAGAAAAACCAAGAGAACATAAATCGCATGAGCAACGTGAGCACCCAAGAACATGAGTAGCAAGAGAAACGTGTGCGCTTGACAAACGTGATCGCATGAGAACATGAAACGCAACCACACAAGAACATGGCTAGCATGAGCCTGGCAAATTGCATGAGAACATGAAAACCATGAGAAACGTAATCGCATGAGAAAATACCATGAGAAACGTAGATGCATGAGAACATACCATAAGCAACATAATCGCATGAGAAACGTAATCGTATGAGAAAACGTAATTGCATGAGAAACGCCATGAGAAACGTAAACGCCTGAGCAACTACCATGAGAAATGTAATTGCATGAGAAAACGTAATCATGAGAAAGGCAACGCATGAGCAACTACCATGAGAAACGTAATCTAATGAGCAACGTAATCGCATGAGAAAATACCATGAGAAACGTAAATGCATGAGAACATACCATGAGCAACATAATCGCATGAGAAACGTAATCGCATGAGAACACCATGAGAAACGTGACTGCATGAGTAACTACCATGAGAAACGCAATCGCATGGGAAACATAATCACATGGGAATGCACCATGAGAAAGGTAACGCATGAGAAACTACCATGAGAAATGTATCCCAATGAGCAACGTAATTGCATGAGAACTACCATGCGAAACGTAATCGCATGAGCAACAACCATGAGAAACGTGATCGCATGAGCAACGTAATTGCATGAACAACTACCATGAGAATGTAATCGCATGAGAACTACCATGCGAAACGTGATCACATGGGAACTACCATGAGAAA
Organism: Rana temporaria; assembly: GCF_905171775.1. Taxonomy (NCBI): domain Eukaryota; kingdom Metazoa; phylum Chordata; class Amphibia; order Anura; family Ranidae; genus Rana; species Rana temporaria. The sequence goes on from NC_053501.1 coordinate 75,426,136, forward strand.
CGTGAACGCATGAGAAATGTAATCGCATGAAAACCACCACAAGAAACGTAACCGCACGAGAAACGTAATCGCATGAGAAAGGTAATTGCATGAGAACTACCATGTGAAACGTAGTCGCATGAGAAACGTAATCGCATGAGGACATGACTCGCATGAGAAACGTAATCGCATGAGGACATGACTCGCATGAGAGCCGTAAACATACGAGGACATGATTTGCATGAGAAACGTGACAAAACGTGACCGCCAGAGAAACGTGACGAAACGTGACCGCCAGAGAAACATGACCGCCCGAGAAATGTAAACGCATGAGAAACGTGACCGCCTGAGAAACGTGGTCGCCCGAGAAACGTGGTCGCCCGAGAAACGTGGTCGCATGAGAAACGTGGTCGCCCGAGAAACGTGGTCGCCCGAGAAACATGGTCGCCCGAGAAACATGGTCGCCCGAGAAACATGGACGCATGAGAAACGTGGTCGCATGAGAAACGTGGTCGCATGAGAAACGTAACCGCAATGGGAAATGTGGATGCAAGAGAAACATAAAAAACATAAAAGCAACCAGAATCCTGACACTGGGGGAGATGCATGACAGATGACACCTGGACAGTAGTGCATAACATAGCTGAACGTGAAGTATGGGGTGTATGTACAGGCTGGAGAGACTTGCAGGATTTAACATATCTATCATAAATCTAACAGCAGCTGTTAGTAGAAAATATTCCAAACAAAGAACAGCAGACCTGCAAAAACATATTCACTCTCCTAAAGACACTAGGAAAAAGTACGGTATGATGATTGTTGGTAGAATAGCCTTGCCAGAAACCTGCTAAACAACTTTTTTTTTTTTTTTTTTTACTTACATGACTTGCTCTGCCCAGCCCCCTAAGTTACTCCAATAAGAACGAGCGGACCTCGTACTGCCCCTCCCCCCGACTGGGGAACCCCCACAACCACTCAAGAGCAAACACACGCCCCCCTGCAAAAACGCCACCGCAGACAGTGGAGCGAACCCCCGAATGGTAAGGAGGGAGGAAGCGACTCCTATTTGCTGAATCCTGAGGGAAGAGACCTCCCTCAATGCAGCCATCAGCAGCCGTAGCATGCCACTCCCAGAGCCCCTGTCAGCACTCTGACGTCACAACCCAGAAGTAGAGTGTGCACTCAGCGGGGAGCTCCCCAGCCCAAAGATGCCCAAAAGAGACCAGATGGAGGAGGCCGCCCGCCTGTGGCTCCCCCAGCTGACTCCTGAATCCTGTAAGTAAAAAGGTAGACACGGGATCCCCACTTGCAGCCTCACGTCCTGCTAACAGATGAAAACCCGGGAGTGACGTCAGACGGGTCGCACGGAAATGACGATACCAGGCACAGCACACAAGAAACAGTCGGCCCAGAAGGAGGAAGGAGGGTGGGTTTAAATACCTCCCGACTCCTCCTACAAATACAGGCTGACCTGCGGTCAGCCTTACACATATTATTAATGGAGCACCTTATTACAGCAATAAGGGAAAATAAAGATATTCAAGGGATAAATATTAAAGAAAAAGACTATAAAACAGCGGTATATGCAGACGATCTATTAATATATGTTACTAACCCTATTATAACAATTCTAACCTTAATAAAATAATTTAAACGATTTGGAGAATTAAGTAATTTTAAAGTTAATTATGATAAATTAAGTTTATGGTCGTTACCCTCTGACCAAGAGAGATGTGGATCACATAAACACGCGACAAGACTTACAACATAAATAGACCTGAAGTGTGCCTTGGTGGTCTGGTCAGTATGCCAAGAAAAGGGGGCATACCCAAGGTAAGTAATGGGTAGTTAATTGAAGAAGGATATGCTGAGAAGTGCCCTGAAAAAGGGAAGGGCGGGAGGGTGTCGAATGCGATTGAATGCGCAGACTCACGGACATGAGGTGAGCTGGGAAGAGTCGGCCCAGCGACGTGTAGTACCGCACACTGAACCGACAAAGAGCATGTGTGAGTGGGCTGCTTAAATACCCTCCGGGCTCCTCCCATAAACTCAGGCGACCATACTGGCCTTCTTATTTATGGTCGTTACCCTCTGACCAAGAGAGATGTGAATCACATAAACACGCGACAAGACTTACAACATAAATAGACCTGAAGTGTGCCTTGGTGGTCTGGTCAGTATGCCAAGAAAAGGGGGCAAAAGACTCAGATAGGGAAATAGTTTATATTGATTTCTTGTATTTATTGAGTCAGCTTGGTAAAGGCTTGTGCCATTCCTTCATGAGGATTTGGGATGTATGTGGCAAAACAAGGAGACTTCCATCAGCCTGGTATCTTGATTACGTAGTCTGGTACTCCCTGTTGGGAGGCAACTGAGGCTGCTCCAATTCGGAAAGAATGTTCAGAGAACTGACTGGGGTTTGAAGCCCAAGTTACTTAGGAGGATTCTGACATGCTTGACACACTGGCTGACACTCAGGGAGCTGGTTTAGAAAGGGTAGCAACGAGCTACCATCAGATTGGCTGGGTAGATGGAGCAGTAGTGGGTCGAGCACCGTCACTGGGCGTCAGGCGTTGTCAGTCTGAAACAGGTTGATGTCAACCCCAGGGGCTGGTTTGTTGCGTTTGCAGACTGTGAGAGTGTAGTGGTTCAAAAGCGAGTCGGGTGGCGTCGGAGCAGTGTGTGACTGCGGGAGCCGCTGACTAAATTCACTAGGTTGTAGGGAACCGTAGAAGGCCTGGTAGATGGCTGTTTGGGTGACTAGTCTGGGCAAAGCCCTAAACAGGGAACGAGTAAGGATTTTAGACATGTCCCTAAAGAGGGGACTCTTGAAAGGTAGGCGCTTGCCACTGACTACAGGTTGGTGCTTCTGTATGCCCTGTAGGAGGGACTTGACTGCATGGGCTCGAGAATACTGATGGTTTACTGGGGTCCTGCAGGGACAGGAAATGCTGGATGCCATCTAGATATGGCGTGATAGTATTGAGAAATGGTCAACTGCATGTGGCAATACGATATGAAGGCTAGGATGTGTCCAACGTTGCCTATTGCTGCTCCGGGGCAAGGGGCCAAAAATTTGTGATTAGTGTTCCAAGCAGTGCGATAGGCCTTCAGTGTGTTGCGTGCCAAGGAGTGGTTAATAAGTTGGATTGCGTTGGTGAGATGTGACTTCAGTCCATCGTCAGCAATGTCCATGGTGGGACAGGGATAGTTGTTGGGTCGGCTCCAGGCTCTTGCTGGAAAAAAACATCCATTCCAAGGTTGGAATAGGAAAGCACATCAGCTGCTTTTTGCATTTGCCTGGAAAAGGTCTACATAAGATATTAACTGGTGACGGAGTGACAGCTGCGCGAGCCTGCGCAGGAAGTGATGGGGAGTGACTTAGATCTACCTTAATTGATGATGTCGGCTGTGGCCTGATTGTCTGTGGTGAAGAACAGTGTCTGTCCTGTTCAAGTGTGGTCCCAGACCTGGGCAGCTGCCACGATGGGGTGCAGCACGAGGTGTGATGAAGACTGGGTGAAGCAAAAATTTAAGAGAATTTCTGGGGGCCAAGTTTTGGAGAACCAGTGGCGGCCTAAAAATGGCTGCAAAAGCCTTTGGTGGCTCGGCTGACACTGCCGGGATGAAGATTGAAATGCTGTTCTATCAGGTGGGGAAGTTGTCCCACATAGCTAAGTCTGCTACTGATGCTTTGTCTAGTTTGAGAACTTGGACTGGATCTTGCATTGGTGTGAGAAAATCAAGACAATACACAGGTTCTCAACAAGACGATATACATGCACTCGCAGGCCAACGTGCACTCGCAGGCCAACGTGCACTCGCAGGCCAACGTGCACTCGCTGGTGCTGGATGAAAACCTGAACTAACCGCAGGGAAAAAACACAGAGAAAAGATGAGTGGCCCGCATGCCACTGAAGATGAATGGCCAACTGGGTGCCACTGTGTGTTTGTGTGGCTGATTGTTTGTCACTGAGGTGTGTTTGCAAGTTTAGTTTGTATTCGGGTTTGCACGTAGGTGCCTGCCGAAAAGTGTTTTATACTACTGCAGACAATATTGTGCGGTTGCAAATGTGTCAGTGAGTGTCAGGTTGCTGGGACGATATTGTGTGGTTGCAGGGGCCTTGAGTATGAAGGTTTGTTTTGAGACGGCATTGCGTGTTTGCAAGGGTCTCAGTCTGGTTTGCTGAGACGATATTGCGTGGTTGCAAAGGTCTTGATGATTATGAGGTTTGTTTTGAGATGGCATTGTGTGGTTGCCAAGACTTTGTATGGCTGCAAAGGTCTGAACGGGTGTCAGGTTGCTGAGATGAGATTGTGTGGTTGCAAAGGTCTAGACGGGTGTGAGGTAGCTGAGATGATATTACATTTAGCAAGGGTCTCAAATGAGTGTCAAGTTGCTGAGACAATATTTCCCTTTATTTTAATTTTTTATGAAAACGACTGTGAATGAAACGCTGGTAAACATGAGTTACCGCATCTGGCAGTGTTTACAAGCTGTTACAGGCATTGGCGTTTCGAATGCGTTTCGAATGCCTCTGAACATCCGTCTGAACCCATTTTTTTTTTACCAACAGCAGTGTACATGAGGCCAAAGATGATTTGTCTGGCTGCAAGGGTCTCAATGAATGCCAGGTTGCTCAAGACAGTATTGCGTGGTTGCAAGGGTCTCGATGAGTGTGGCGCTGCTGAGACGATATTGTGTTTGCAAGGGACTCAACAATGGTGTGAGGCTGCTAAGACGGTATTCCGTGGTTGCAAGGGCCTTGATGAGTGTGGGGCTGCTGAGACGGTATTGCGTTTGCAAGGGTCTGAACTATGGTGTAAGGCTGCTGAGACGGTATTGCGTTTGCAAGGGTCTCAACAATGGTGTGAGGCTGCTGAGACGGTATTCCGTGGTTGCAAGGGCCTTGATGAGTGTGGGGCTGCTGAGACGGTATTGTGTTTGCAAGGGTCTGAACTATGGTGTAAGGCTGCTGAGATGGTATTGTGTGGTTGCAAGGGTCTCGATGAGTGTGGGGCTGCTGAGACGGTATTGCGTTTGCAAGGGTCTTCATGAGTGTAGGGCTGCTGAGATGGTATTGCGTTTGCATGGGTCTCAACAATGGTGTGAGGCTACTGAGATGGTATTGCATGGTTGCAAGAGTCTTGATGAGTGTAGGGCTGCTGAGACGGTATTGCGTTTGGAAGGGTCTCAACAAGGGTGTCAGGCTGCAGAGACGAATTTTGCGTGCTTTCCAAGAGTCTCCATGAGTGTGGGGCTGCTGAGACGGTATTGCGTTTGCAAGGGTCTTAACCTCCCTAGCGGTAACCCCGAGCGTGACTCGGGGTGGGTTTTTCTTGCTGCGATCGGTATCCCCGAGTCGCGCTCGGGGTAGACATGCAGAGCCTGCAGTGTGCGCTGGCTTACCTTCTCCTGGATCCAGCTATGTCACCACGCTGTGTGAGCGAGCGGGACCTCGCTCGATTCACACAGTGTCCCCGTGTGCCGCCGATCTCCGTTCCCTGCGACGTTACGACGCACGGGAGCGGAGATCGGTGCCAAATTAAAAAAAGTAAACAAACACATTACATACAGTATACTGTAATCTTATAGATTACAGTAATTGATGTAAAAAAAACACACCCCCTTGTCCCTGGTGGTCTGCCCAGTGCCCTGCATGTCATTTTATATAAAAAACCTTTTTTTCTGCATGAAAACTGTAGATTGTCCATAGCAACCAAAAGTGTCTTTTTATGTCAAAAATGGTTTTAGATCAGCTAGAAAACAGCGATAATAAATTATAATCACTTGCAGAATTGTGCGATAGCGATTTGCGGGGAAATTCGTCATAAAAAAAAAAAAATAATGACAGCAACAATTCTGCAACTGAGAAAATTTCAGTGATTTTGAGTTGATTACATTATTGAATAATTTTTATTTTAATTATATTATTACTTTCTATAATTATTTATAATTATTTATTATATTATAATTTAAAATTTTGTTTTTAAAAAAATGTCATACCCGAGATGCCTATTAGATTCTTGTTTGGTCAGATTTAAGTGAGTTATTCCTAAAAATCACAGGCCTACAGTATAAAACACCAAATTTCCTTGCAAATAATTGTACCGCTTTCAGCATGTTTTTTCAGACAGAATCATACCGCCAGGGAGGTTAACAAGGGTGTCAGGCTGCTGAGACAATTGTGTGCTTGCAAGAGTCTCCATGAGTGTGGGGCTGCTGAGACGGTATTGCGTTTGCAAGGGTCTTAACAAGGGTGTCAGGCTGCTAAGACAATTTTGTGTGCTTGCAAGAGTCTCCATGAGTGTGGGGCTGCTAAAACGGTATTGCATTTGCAAGGGTCTGAACTATGGTGTGAGGCTGCTGAGACGGTATTCCGTGGTTGCAAGGGCCTTGATGAGTGTGGGGCTGCTGAGACGGTATTGCGTTTGCAAGGGTCTGAACTATGGTGTAAGGCTGCTGAGACAGTATTGCGTGGTTGCAAGGGTCTCGATGAGTGTGGGGCTGCTGAGACGGTATTGCGTTTGCAAGGGTCTCAACAATGGTGTGAGGCTGCTGAGTTGGTATTCCGTGGTTGCAAGGGCCTTGATGAGTGTGGGGCTGCTGAGACGGTATTGCGTTTGCAAGGGTCTGAACTATGGTGTAAGGCTGCTGAGACGGTATTGCGTGGTTGCAAGGGTCTCGATGAGTGTGGGGCTGCTGAGACGGTATTGCGTTTGCAAGGGTCTCAACAATGGTGTGAGGCTGCTGAGACGGTATTGCGTGGTTGCAAGGGTCTTGATGAGTGTAGGGCTGCTGAGATGGTATTGCGTTTGCAAGGGTCTCAACAATGGTGTGAGGCTACTGAGATGGTATTGCGTGGTTGCAAGAGTCTTGATGAGTGTAGGGCTGCTGAGACGATATTGCGTTTGCAAGGGTCTCAACAAGGGTGTCAGGCTGCAGAGACGAATTTTGCGTGCTTTCCAAGAGTCTCCATGAGTGTGGGGCTGCTGAGACGGTATTGCGTTTGCAAGGGTCTTAACAAGGGTGTCAGGCTGCTGAGACAATTGTGTGCTTGCAAGAGTCTCCATGAGTGTGGGGCTGCTGAGACGGTATTGCGTTTGCAAGGGTCTCAACAAGGGTGTCAGGCTGCGGAGACAAATTTTGCATCGTTGCAACGGTCTCAACAGGTGTCAGGTTGCGGGGCTCAGATTGTGTGGTGGCAATTTTTTTTTTCTGCACTTTTATATTTCTTTTTGCGTTTTTTTTTTTTTTTTGCGTTTTTTTTTTTTAGATTTTTTTTTTTTTTTTGTAAGGGTCATGTGTTGCAAGGGTCTTAACAAGGGTGTCAGGCTGCTGAGATGATTTTGTGTGGTTGCAAGAGTCTCGATGAGTGTGGGGCTGCTGAGACGGTATTGCGTTTGCAAGGGTCTCAACAAGGGTGTCAGGCTGTGGAGACGAATTTTGCGTCGTTGCAACGGTCTCAACAGGTGTCAGGTTGCTGAGCTGAGATTACGTGGCGGCAATAGTTTTTTTTTTTGTTTTTTTTTGCGTTTTATATATTTTTTTCCTTTTTTTTTTTTTTTGCATTTTGTAAGGGTCATGTGTTGCAAGGGTCTCAGCAAGGGTATCAGACTGCTGAGATGATTTGCATGGTTGCAAGGTCTCAATCAATAAGAATTGGGTTACTGAGAAAGGATAGAAACACCTGGTTTGTTTGTACCTTAAGCAAGCCGTATAAGGTAGAAGGACAACGCCTGTTTGAATCGTAGGTTCCGCAGGGGCCACTAATGAATGATATGGGGGACAACGAATGGTAGCAAATTGATAAGACATAAAGAATGTAATAACAAATCTTACTTGCGACAGTGGGCCATGCGAGTGAGTTTGCGGCGGACTGTGGCTGGAGTGAAACATGTCGGGAACGTGTAGCGTGATGCCGTGCACGGGGCAAAACAACAAGGTTTGGTGTAGAAAATAGAACACGAGAAGTGCGTATCAATGCTTTGTAAGCTCCACTGTGGGAACCAAACATATGGTACAGGTGACACCATGAGTGGCCACGAATTTGACATGACAAACAAGCTAACGAATCCTACCTGGGACAGTGAACGTGCAACTGGGTTTGCTTTGGACTGGAGTGGATGTGCAACACATCCCAAGAGTGTGGTGTGGCGCCATGCATGACACACAGGCAATAACTTTGGTAAATAAATGAGAGAGAAGAGCCGTGTACAAGCAATTCGTAAGTTCCGCTGCGGGAACTAAAACACACGACATGGGGGAAACAATGAATGACAACGGTAGAAAGTATGCAATGTATCTGATACAAAATGGTTGTAAAATGCATGAAATGAATCCGATACGAATTGATAGTAAGGAGTATTGAACGAATCTGATACGAATTGGTTGTAGAGTGTATGCTACCCCTTGCTTTGAAACCGAACACCTACCAACCACCCATCCCCCCAGGCTAATCAAGTGCAGACAAGGCACCATGTGAGTCCAATTACCACCTCAATCTGCCAAAGAACCCATACAAACACATGTCAATCTCCAAATGGATTTACAAATGAATCGTATGTTTGGCAGAAGGAAGTTACAAATGTACTACACCTGAGCCAAAATGCCAAATGATGTTGAAACATGAGCAAAAGTAACTCAGAGGCAGATTTTTTCCCAAAAGGGATGCAGGATAGGAAGCATAACGAATTGCAAGATTGCACAAGATACGAAAAGGTTTGAATCCTACCTGCGAAGTAAGCGAGAACCGCCGGCGAAGACCATGAAGGGAGAAGCCGCAAAGCGCTTGCGATGTCGAATGCGATTGAATGCGCAGACTCACGGACATGAGGTGAGCTGGGAAGAGTCGGCCCAGTGACGTGTAGTACCGCACACTGAACCGACAAAGAGCATGTGTGAGTGGGCTGCTTAAATACCCTCCAGGCTCCTCCCATAAACTCAGGCGACCATACTGGCCTTCTTATATACCTTTTGTTTCATTCTCAAAGGGGAGAAAAGACTCTGGAAATATGAGGACACCAGGAACCCCACACCTTAGAAAGAAGGGGAACTGATGATGACACCACAACCTGAGAATGTGGAAGGAGGAGAGGTGGAAAATGTTGGTGAAATAGTGACCACAACAGGTCAGTATCAGACACCACAGCTTCAGGTAATAGATGCATGTCTGCATATTTATAATACATGGTGTGTATTTTTTATTTTAGGTGATGTGGATGAAGAATCTCGTTTCACCACTGCAAGTGCACACATCCTCATCCAGGACATAATGGTGTGCAATCGGGAATTAGACTTGATCAAGCAAAAATTAATTATATTGAACAAAAAATGAAGAACATGATTGATGTTTTAGGCAGAATTTAAATCACCAAAAAATGCAAAAAAAAATGTGTCTAAAATTTTTTACCAGCATTTTAAAAGCCAAATTTTGAAGATGCACACAGTGGGCCAGATTCAGGTACATTGGGCGTATCTCTGCGGCGGCGTAACGTATCCGATTTACGTTACGCCACCGCAAGTTTTTCAGGCAAGTGCTTTATTCACAAAGCACTTGCCTGTAAAGTTGCGGCGGCGTAGCGTAAATCACCCGGCGGAATTCAAATTCGGCGGGTAAGGGGCGTGTATCATTTAAATGAAGCACGTCCCTGCGCCGAACGAACTGCGCATGCGCCGTCCGTAAAAAATCCCAGTGTGCATTGCTCCAAATGACGTCGCAAGGACGTCATTGGTTTCGAAGTGAACGTAAATGACGTCCAGCCCCATTCACGGACGACTTACGCAAACAACGTAACTTTTAAAAATTTCGATGTGGGAACGACGGCCATACTTAACATTGGCTGCGCCTCATATAGCAGGGGCAACTTTACGCCTGGAAAAGCCTAACGTAAACGTCGTAACTTTACTGCATCGGCCGCACGTACGTTCGGGAATTCGCGTATCTAGCTAATTTTCATACTCGACGTGGAAATCTACGGAAGCGCCACCTAGCGGCACTGCGTCGTCGTAAGTCCTTTGAGAATCTGGGCCAGTGTGTCAATGTGTGCTATCTGCCATCAGGGGATATCAATGTACCCGTTTTGTGGATGCAACCCCTTCCTCGCAACTCAAGTAGGTGAGAGGAAGGGGTTGCACCCCCAAAAAATGTCCATTGATCCCCCATGATGGGAGATAGCACACGTTGACATTAGGCATGGGATCAGGAGGGAAATTCCCATTTTGACTCCCAATTTGTATGCATCTTCAAAATTTGGATTTTACAGGGGTGACATCACCCCATCTGATGAAGACAAGATCAACACATTTTGTCTGATATTGCCTTCAGTTTTTCTAGGTTGAACTTTATAAGTTCCAGACTTGTGTATGTTATGGTTTGAAACATGCCTGTTAAAAAACAAAAAATCAAACTTTATTAATCGCTTCCCTACCGCACTATTGTAATATGACGTCTGTAGGAAACCTTTGTCCCCCCAGTCTGCCGTCATGGCACCTGATGCACGTACCCGGCGGCCGCGATGTCCGCCAGGCCCCCACGATTGCCCGTAAACACACAGATCCATGTCCTGCCGGAGGAGAGGAGACAGATGTGTGTTCCCAGTACAGAGGAACAAAGATCAGTCTCATACCCTTGTGAGTCCCCTCCAACTACAGTTAGAATCACTCAATAGGGAACATATTAGAATGAAAGGGGTAGCATCCCCTTGTGAGTCCCCTCCAACTACAGTTAGAATCACTCAATAGGGAACATATTAGAATAAAAGGGGTAGTGCTGCGCTGTGAGTGGGGGATGGAGTAACGTGCAGAGGAAGTATGGCAAAAACCTTATATATGGAAAAATAAATTCTGACTAATGATCATAAATAGCAAAAGTAAAGAATGATACTGGTATACCATAACAAACAAAATTCAAACTAAACGTGCTATAGTGCAGCCAAGGCTAGCTGACAGAATGTGAAGTAATAAAAAGTGACAGTGCTAGTGTCATAAAGTGAGATAAATTAGTAGCAAATGTACTGATACAGAATAAGTGTACAACCTGCAAAATACAACACACAACAGTGACTAAAATAAATAAATGTCCATGCAGCAGATAACTGTAAAAATTACAGCAGGAAAAATCCAAAGTATAAGTGCTGGTGTAGATGCCAAAGTGCCGTGAAAGAAGGGGTTGATTTCCGGTGTTTTATTGTTTGAAAAAAAGGGGTTTATTCAAACAAAATAAAACACTAGGTACTCACATTGTTGTGATAAAAACAGGCATATAAAAACAGGGCGTTCGCCGACGTCACCTCCGGTACCTCTTGGTGGACTCTTTGATGCACTTGTACGCGTATTCTTCACTTCTCGTGACTCCTGAAGAAGTCACGAGAAGTGACGAATACACGTACGAGTGTATCAAAGAGTCCACCAAGAGGTACCGGAGGTGACGTCGGGGAACGCCCTGTTTTTATATGCCTGTTTTTATCACAACAATGTGAGTACCTAGTGTTTTATTTTGTTTGCATAAACCCCTTTTTTTCAAACAATACTGCACTATTGGCACTTTTATCTCCCTGGGTGCGAGTCACTGTCACTGTCTGGACGTGACTACCGAGAGGGATCTACCTTTTCCAATTACAGTCCATTTGGATGACACCCTATGTGGATATGACCAGAAAAGTATACCTGGGTTTTTATGCTGTTACCTTACATCCTCATCCTCACTTACTCTGAAGAAAAACCCCTGGAAATCAACCCCTTCTTTCACGGCACTTTGGCATCTACACCAGCACTTATACTTTGGATTTTTCCTGCTGTAATTTTTACAGTTATCTGCTGCATGGACATTTATTTATTTTAGTCACTGTTGTGTGTTGTATTTTGCACGTTGTAAACTTATTCTATATCAGTACATTTGCTACTAATTTATCTCACTTTATGACACTAGCACTGTCACTTTTTATTACTTCACATTCTGTCAGCTAGCCTTGGCTGCACTATAGCACGTTTAGTTTGAATTTTGTTTGTTATGGTATACCAGTATCATTCTTTACTTTTGCTATTTATGATCATTAGTCAGAATTTATTTTTCCATATATAAGGTTTTTTGCCATACTTCCTCTGCACGTTACTCCATCCCCCACTCACAGCGCAGCACTACCCCTTTTATTCTACATTTGTTTCTGGTTTGATACACCATTCAGTGCAGCAGCTGTACCCCTTTCTTTTTTCCCCCTCCCCCACTCTTGTGGTAAGCGCGGTAATACTCACCCCATCACAGGGAACATATTAACCCCTTGATCGCCCCCTAGTGTTAAGCACGGATCGCTGTATAAATGTGAATGGTCCCAAAAGAGCATCAAAAGTGTCCGATGTGTCCGCTGCAATGTCGCAGTCATGATAAAAACTGCATATCGCCGCCATTACTAGAAAAAAAAAAAACAATAAAAATGCCATAAATCTAGCCCCTATTTTGTAGATGCTATAACTTTGGCGCAACCAATCGATATACAATTATTGCGATTTTTTTTTTTTTACCAAAAATATGTAGAAGAATACATATTGGCCTAAACTGAGGATTTTTTTTTTATACATATATATATATATATTTTGGGAATATTTATTATAGCAAAAAGTAAAAAATATTGTGTTTTTTTCAAAATTGTTGCTCTTTATTTGTTTATAGCGCAAAAAATAAAAAAACAGAGGTGATCAAAAGAAAGCTCTATTTGTGGGGGAAAAAAATGATAAAAATTTAAATGGGTATAGGGTAGCATGACCGCGCAATTGTCATTCAAAATGTAACAGCGCTAAAAGCTGAAAATTGGTCTGGGCAGGAAGGGGGTGAAAATGCCCTGTATGGAAGTGGCTAAACAAAACCACCTCTCTGGAACCGTCTGGAAAACTCAGTCTGGGCAAAGACTCCACCATCCGACATCCGGCCATTCTTCCCCACGTCTACATATAAAAACTCATATGTCACAGTTGGGAAAGTCCCACCGCTCAGCAAATTGGGAAGCCACAGTCTGCCTTTCCGGTGGCATTGAAGGAAACTGTGGAGTTAAACCAGAAAAAAATAGTCCTTTTACACATTACATTACAAGCAGATTAGACACAAACATTCTTGGCCAACATCAGTATAACATTTATTTTAAGGAGTATTTAAAGACAAAAATATAAGGTCCACCTATCAGATTCCTCACCCCCTCTGATAGCCTATTGTAAAAAAAAATAGGGTGGGGGGAGGGTTCTAAATGAGTTTGGGACCCCCCAAAAAAAGCCTCTGAATTTAAGGACAACAATAACATTTGTAGACATTTAGGGGTGTTTAGGGTAAAGCACTACAATGGAGCTGACAAAATTCACTCATTCATTCACTAGGCTATGTGGGCCTATGATCAGGGCCGGTGCTACCACTAGGAAACTAGGTAGCCACCTAGGGCACACTGCTGCCTATGGTGCCCAGCCACTGATGTTCCTTGTCTCTTCTCTCTGTGGTAAGCAACTAAGTCTCAGCATCAGCAGGCAGCCCGTTCACACATAGTGTCAGAGGCACAGCAGCAGGGGAGGACTGTGTCTGTGTCCCGACTCCCGAATGAATGGAAGTAAGCAAACATTCATTGATGGGCACTGGTGAGGCTCCATTTGATGGCGCTGGTGAGGCTGCATTTGATGGGCGCTTCATTAAAAAGGTGGGGTATACATGAGCAGGGCAAAGGGGGTGAAATCAGGGGTGGAGCCAAGGGGGCGGCAAAATGAGGTTTCGCCTAGGGTGTCAAAAATCCTTGCACCAGCCCTACCTATGATAGCATGCTGGAGAGGTTAGTGAAGGCATATATGCATGTAGGCCAAAAAAGGAGCATTAAAAGCTTACAGCATGCATGGGGACAAAGGGGACATTCACAGCATATTACAAAACTATGGTAATGAAAACAATTCCATACATTAGCATACATTAAATACATAGAATGTGATGTTAAAGGAGAAAACTTACTTTAATATAGTCCTTCTGCAGGACTTGTATGATGACAGAACAGGTCTCTGGAATTATGATCTCAGAGCCTGGGGGGGAGATGCCTGTCGGGGGAGATGCCTGTAAATTTAGAGTTCCACACAGCACGAACTCTATGACGATTACGTAGCCGCAACATGGCTAGAAAATGGTCAGCTGTTCAGAATGAACTGAAGAACAGAAAGGCCTGCGAACAACGAGATGAAAATTAGAAACGAGCGGACAAGAACACACTGAAAACCAGATACGAACTGACTACACGCACTGAAAAACAGATACGAACCCACAAGCACCAACTGAACAGTAGTAACGGACTGAAAAGCATGAAGGCTCTCACCAAATTTCAACTAACACGAGATTAGCAGAAGGAGTCTGAAGGATGGCAGACTGGGAATAGAATTTCTGTTTTATAGTGCCGTGTGACTGTGTGTATGCAACACAAGTTTGAGCCGAAATTCCGTCTGAAAAAAATCCACCGATTTCTTGTCGAATTTTACAATCGTGTGCATTACAGGTTTTCTTCTAAGATTGACCTGTATTTGGCTCCATTCATCTTCCCATCAACTTTGATCAGCTTCCCTGTCCGTGCTGAAAAAAAGCACGCCCACAAAATGATGCTGCCACCACCATGTTTCACGGTATGAATGGTGTGTTCAGGGTGCAGTGTTAGTTTTCCACCACACATAGCAATTTGCTTATAGGCCAAAAAGTTAAACTTTGGTCTCATCTGACCAGAGCACCTTCTTCCACATGTTTGCTGTGTCCCTCACATGGCTTCTAGCAAACAGCAAACGGAACTACTTATGGCCTTCTTTCAACAATGGCTTTCTTCTTGCCACTCTTCTTTAAAGGCCATATTTGTGGAGAGCATGACAAATAGTTGTCCTGTGGATAGATTCTCCCATCTGAGCTGTGGATCTCTGCAGCTCCTCCAGAGTTACAATGGGCCTCTTGGCTGCTTCTCTGATTAATGCTCTCCTTGCCTGGCCAGTCGGTTTAGGTGGACAGCCATGTCTTGGTAGGTTTGCAGTTGTGCCATACTTTTTTCATTTTCAGGTGATGGATTGAACAGTGCTCCGGGAGATATTCAAAGCCTGGGGTATTTTTTTATAACCTAACCCTGCTTTAAACTTCTCTAAAACTTTATCCCTGACCTGTCTGGTGTGTTCCTTTGCCTTCATGATGCTGTTTGTTTACTACAGTTCTCTAACAAATCTCTGGAAGCTTCACAGAACAGCTGAATTTATACTGAGAATAGATTACAAACAGGTGAACTTTATTTACTAATTAGGTGACTTCTGAAGACAATTGGTTCCACCAAATTTTAGTTAGGGGTATCAGGGTAAAGGGGGCTGAATACAAATGCACGCCATACTTTTCAGATATTTGTTTGTAAAAAAAATTAAAACCCATTTATCATTTTCCTTCCACTTCACAATTAGGTGTTACTTTGTGTTAGTCTATCACATAAAATCTCAATAAAATACATTTGGGTTTTTGGTTGCAACATGACAAAACGTGGAAAATTTCAAGGGGTATGAATACTTTTTCAAGGCACTGTACATATTCACTGCAAACACAAACACTTACAGTACACCTCTGCTGGCATCTTTAGTTCCTCACGTCCCTGCTCTTGCCAGTGAATACCCAATTGGGGCAGCTCCCCCCATCTCCTCTACTTTGCCCCCACAAAGCTGTTCTTTCTCCTTGTGGCAGATACAGCAACTCCTCTTTATCCTTCCTCCGTGTAGCTGGCACAGCTCCTCCTCCCAGTCCAGTCCTTTCCTTCCCTTTTCTTAAACTGACAGCTGGTACTTGCAGGACACAGTGTGCGTGACTCAGAGAAATGATGTCACACATGTTGCACTTTGTTTATATCTCCAGAATAGGAATTCCAGAGATGTAAGTAATCTGGTAATGACCTGGCAACCGGAGCGGAATTCCAGTATGCAGGGTCCTTTCCAGCATGTTCCCAGCTATGCACATGGTAAAACAAATGTCATTTCTTTCAGGAGTGCTGTTCTTGATGCCTATACTGTATCTGCATTTTTTTTTTTCTGATTCCAAAAGACATTTGCACAATGAAAGCAGCTTGGTAGTAAACACAGCTACAAATACACATTTAAAGGAAAAAAACAATTATGTAAATACAGTGCCTTGAAAAAGTATTCATACCCCTTGACATTTTCAAAATTTTGGCATGTTACAACCAAAAACATAAATGCATTTTTGGGGGATTTTATGTGATAGACCAACACAAAGTGGCACATAAGGCCGCGTCCAAACCGACCGTGTGTACGGCCCATCGGTCTTTTGTCCTTCGGACCAAAATTTTAAAGCTTGCTTTAAAATCGAACCGATGGACCGCTGACCGATCGGGCCAAACCGATGGTTAGTACACAAAAGCATCAGTTCAAAACCCGCGCATGCTCAGAATCAAGTCGACGCATGCTTCGAAGAATTGAACTTTTTTTCAGCACGTCGTGTGTTTTACGTCACCGCGTTCTGACCCGATCGGTTTTTGAACTGATGGTGTGTACACACATCAGACCATCAGGCCACTTCAGCGGTGGACCGATTAAAGCGGTCTGTCGGACCATTCTCATCGGATGAACCGGTCGTGTGTACAGGGCCTCATTGTAAAGTGGAAGAAAAAGGATTTAAAAAATCTTTACAAATAAATATGTGAAAAGTGGGGTGTTTATTTGTATTCAGCCCCCTTTACTCTATTACCTAAATCTAGTGGAACCAATTGCATTCAGAATTCACCTAATTGGTAAATAGAGTCGACCAGTGTGTAATATAACCTCAGTATAAATACAGCTGTTTTGTGAAGCCCTCAGAGGTTTGTTAGAGAACCTTAGTGAACAAACAGCATCATGAAGGGAAAGGAACAGTTGGTGGTAATAGGGGATTCTATAATCAGAAGGACTGATAGAATAATTTGTCGCCAGGATCGCTTCAACCGAATGGTTTGCTGTCTACCTGGTGCCAGGGTTTGGCATGTGGTGGACCGGGTGGATAAATTACTGGGAGTGGCTGGGCTTGACCCAGCTGTCTTGGTCCACGTTGGAACCAATGACAGTATACATGGAAGGTGGAGGCTCCTTAAGAATCAATTTAAAGAACTAGGCTGCAAGATGAAGGGAAGGACCTCCAAGGTGATATTCTCTGAAATATTGCCTGTGCCATGCGCAACACAGGAAAGGCAGGGGGAGATTAGAGAGCTGAATGCATGGCTAAAGACCTGGTGTAGGAAGGAGGGATTTGGGTTTCTAGAGCACTGGGCTGACTTTTCATTGGGGTGCAACCTATATGCTAAAGACGGTTTGCACTTGAATGGAAGGGGGTCTGCTGTGCTGGGGGAGAGGTTTATGGGAATGCTGGAGGAGTATTTAAACTAAGATTGAGGGGGAGGGTGAACTAGAATTACATCGGGCACACAGGTCAGCTAGGGGTCAGACATTAATGGAGAGTGGAATGGGGATAGATGGGGGGAGGGTTATGGCAGGTGACAAGAAAGTTCCCATGTTGCAAACAGCCATTGGAAATAAAAGTGCCATTTGTACTACTATAAATTATATGAAAAACACCAGAGAAATATGTAACAATACATTTAAGTGTTTGTTCACCAATGCCAGAAGTCTGCCAAGCAAAACAGGTGAGTTGGGAGCTCTGGCGCATGAGGAGAGCTATGATGTAATCTGTATTGCTGAAACTTGGCTTCAATCCTCACATGACTGGGCTATTAATATTCCTGGCTATGCTCTCTTTCGGAAAGACAGGATAAAAAGGAAAGGAGGAGGGGTCTGTCTCTATGTGAGAAGTGACCTCAAAGCAAGCGTGAAAGAGAACCTGGTTGATGGAGAGTGTGATGAGGCTGAAGCATTATGGGTGGAACTGCATACAGATGTGCGTAGTTCAAAGTTAATCATTGGAATTTGTTATAAACCACCCAATGTTAATGAGGAGGTGGAGACTCAGCTCCTTGCACAGATGGAAAGGGCTGCAAGGGCTGGGACGGTGATAATAATGGGGGATTTTAACTACCCAGAAATTGACTGGATTAATGGCACTTCTGGGACAGTTAAAGGACAAAAATTTAAAAACCTATTGCAGGACAATTTTATGGTGCAGTTTATTGAGGCCCCAACTAGGAATGATGCTCTGTTGGACCTGATAATCTCAAACAATGCAGAGCGTATTACGAATGTTCAGATAAAGGAACACCTGGGTAGCAGTGATCATAACATGATTTCATTTAATGTTAACTATAAGCAAGAAATACATACAGGAAATATTAAAACACTAAATTTTAAGAGAGCAAATTTTCCAAGGATGAGGGCTGCTCTCCAGGATTTAGACTGGGAAGGACTATTGACACCGATGAACACAGAACAGAAATGGGAATTCTTCAAAAAGACTGTTTGGGACCTCACTGCAAAAGTATGTTCCCATGGGCAATAAGTTTAAAAGGCTAAAAATAAAACCTATGTGGCTCACGGCCAAAGTTAAAAAAGCTATAAACAATAAGAAAGTAGCTTTTATAAAAATATAAAAATGAAGGAACACTAGTGTTGTTTAAATGTTACAAAGAATATAACAGGATATGTAAAAAGGAAATCAAGGATGCAAAAATTCAAAATGAACGACAGATTGCAAAAGATAGTAGGACAAAGCCCAAAAAATTATTTAAATATATTAATAGTAAAAAGGTGAAGTCTGAGCATGTCTAAGCATGTAGGCCCCTTACAAAATAATCTAGAGTGGGTGACTGGGGACAAAGAGAAAGCTAATTTATTAAATGCTTTCTTCAGCTCTATGTATACAATGGAGCATGGGGGAGAAAAGGGATATGGTCCAGAAATATTTAGACAGAATAAAGGTGGATAACGCACCTGGACCAGATGGCATCCACCCACGGATCCTAAATGAATTGAGCTCTGTAATTTCAAAGCCACTGTATCTAATATTTAGGGACTCATTAATGACAGGAATAGTACCACTGGATTGGCGCAGGGCCAATGTGGTGCCCATATTTAAAAAGGGAACAAAGTCTTTACCAAGTAACTATAGACCTGTTAGTCTAACTTCTATAGTTGGGAAGATACTGGAATGTTTAATAAAATACCACATAGAGGAGTTCTTGCTGGAAAAAAACTATTTAAGCAACAGACAGCATGGATTCATGAAAGACAGAAGCCGTCAGACAAACCTGATTTCCTTTTATGAAGAGGTAAGTAAAACCCTGGACAGAGGCGTGGCTGTGGACGTGATATACTTGGATTTTGCAAAAGCGTTCGATACAGTTCCGCACACACGGCTCATGTGTAAGGTAAGGTCTACAGGATTGGATATATCAGTTTGTAAATGGATAGAAAACTGGCTGAAAGACAGAATTCAGAGAGTCGTGGTTAATGATTCTTACTCTGAATGGTCCAAGGTTATCAGTGGTGTACCCCAAGGTTCAGTGCTGGGACCCTTACTTTTCAATATATTTATAAATGATATTGGGTCTGAGATGAAAAGTAACATTTCTGTCTTTGCAGATGACACCAAGCTATGCAGTGGAATAACGTCCTTGCAGGATGTCTCCAATTTACATGCCAACCTCAATGCTCTGTCTAATTGGGCGACTAAGTGGCAGAGGTTTAATGTAGATAAATGTAAAGTTATGCACTTCGGGGCTAAGAATATGCATGCATCATACATACTAGGGGGAGTACAACTGGGGGGATCTGTAGTGGAGAAGGATCTGGGGGTTTTAGTTGATCATAAGCTCAATAATGGCATGCAATGCCAAGCTGCGGTTTCCAAAGCGAGCAAAGTCCTTTCTTGTATAAGAGAGGTATGGACTCCAGAGACAGAGATATAATTTTGCCCCTGTACAAATCATTAGTAAGACCTCATCTGGAATATGCAGTTCAGTTTTGGGTTCCAGTTCTCAAAAAGGATATCAGAGAACTGGAGAAAGTGCAGAGAAGGGCAACCAAACTGATAAGAGGCATGGAGGAGCTCAGCTATGAGGAAAGATTAGAAGAACTAAATCTATTCACTCTTGAGAAGAGGAGAATAAGGGGGGATATGATCAACATGTACAAATATATAAGGCCCCATACTCACGACCAAACATGTCTGCTGAAACTGGTCCGCGGACCAGTTTCAGCGGACATGTTCGTTCGTGTGTAGGCAGTAACGGACAGGATTCCAGCAAACATTCGTCGGCCAGACCGTTTTCCAACGAACAACTGTTTCCTGGTCTTGCTTTAAAACAGTCTGCTGGAATCGTGTCCGTCAGACATGTTCGGTCGTCTGTACACAAAAGCAGCGTACAAAAACCCCGCGCATGCTCAGTCCAAATGAGGAGACGGGAGCGCTCGTTCAGGTAAAACTCGCGTTTGTTTGGGATATGGCACATTCGTCATTAGAAACCTTTTATTCTAGCAAGAGAACAATGTCTTAAAAAGGCGCACCAAACCACATTTTCTTGCCTCGTTTTATTAATTCTTCTCTTGCTAGAATAACCCCGTTCTCTTGCTGATGCAATTTCAATAGAGTTGTCCCATACTGAAATGTCACATTTCTTGCTTGTGATGTAATCCTTTAATAATGTTTTCTATGCCAGACGTGTGTTTTGGTTGGTGGTCCTCCATAATTTATAGTAGTCATTTTTGTAAAGGAATGTGCATCTTATTTTTTTTTTTTGTTGTTTCTAGTTATGTCACCATTTATTGTTTTTTTTTTTAACATGTTTTTTTCAAATTTAATATTTTTTTTTTTTTTTGTTTCATTTGAGAATATTAAACCATGTTGGCACACCAAATGTCCCCCCCCCCCCCCCAAGGAGTGTGTCCTTTGTAAATGACCCATTGTCTATTTATTAAAGGTTTGCTGCCTAATAATCCCCACAGTATAACAAACAATAGACATGTTTTCAAATGAAAGCAAAAAGCCTTTTATTTAGGCAAATGTCATCACAAAAAATAAACAGAACGGCAGCACTAGAATAGATAGCAAACTATATGCAAACTTGCATTTCCAACATGGTGAAGGATAAACTTCCAAGCCTCAGGAGCCAAACCCAAAAATATGAAGCAGCAGCACACAAACAAAGGAACCCAAACTGTGGTAGTCCAAACAATATGTCCTTTATGTGGAAGGAAATGGAAGGCAGAGAATCAACGTTTCCTCCTCTTTCCAGCCTTCCCTCCAGGCAGCCTTCCAGCGGATCTAACACGGGGTCTTGCAGGTGGGGTCGATGTGGCAGCAGGAGGATGGTGTTCCGCAAGCCGGGCCGGGTCACATAGCCCAGTGTCTGGGGTCAGCAGGCCCCTCTGCATCCACCAAAGGACCTGGTTCATCAGGGCCTTTGCCAGTCTTCTCTGGTCCTCCTCCCCTTCATTCAAATCGTGGGCCAAGGAGGCACTGAAGGCCTCTGTGGGGTTGAGGGGGGCCCTCATGATGGCGCTTGCCTCCTGTATCATGCGGAGGCTTGCCTCCTCCACAGGCCTCAACTGCCTCCTTCGGCCTGATGGCCTCACCTGGGGGGGAGAAGACTGGCTGGTGGTGGTTCTCCTGGCCGGGGGGACCTGCTGCAGGCCACTGGGCCCAGCCTCCTCCTGGCTGCCACTGACCCCGGCCTCCTCCTGGCTGCCACTGACCCCGGCCTCCTCCTGGCTGACAGACACCTGAGGATCTGCCACCTCCTGGCTGATCTCTTCTTCCTGTGTGGAAAAAAAAGGACATTTTTTACAATTTCGCTAAATAAAACCACACTCATTTTCATGTTTTTCGTTTAGTATTTTCTGTTCATTATTACTTGAATACACTCTACTTCTGACCCCTGCAGTTGTCATCCCTGACACCTATTTGTCTGTTCACCTTTTTTTTGTGCTTTTTCCCAGCTTGGCTTTTCTTTTACAATATCAAATCATTAATCCACCAAGAATTATTTACGCCAGAAATATAGAGGAAACTACTATACCTCCTCATCGAAGGGTGGCAGATCTGCATCTCTGTCAGCCAGGCCCTCTTCCTCCGACTCTGCAGGGCTGTGGTCATCTGGGGAATGTCCGCTGGAAGGTAGCATGGAGGAAAGGTTGGAAGAAAGACTCGACATCGTTTTCCTGCCTTCCATTTCGTCCCGCAAAAAAGCCATCTGTTTATAATACCACAGTTTGGGTTCCTTTGCTTGTCTTGCTGCTGCTCCCGATTTTTGGCTTTTATTAGCTTTGTATGCTCTCCTGTATGTGCTTCTGAGGTTGGCAAGTTTATCCTTCACCATGTTGGCAGTGCATCCTGGCACCCATGTTTGCATATAGTTTGCTAGCTCTTCTAGTGCTGCCGCTCGTACATCTTTATTACAATATAAAGAGTGCTTGGAATTCCACAGGATGGGCGTGTCCTGATATTTTTGAAGTAAGGCCTCTATAGATTCCTTATTTTGTAGTTGGTCCATTTCACTTTTGGAAAAATGATATATCTTTTTGAGTCTAGATTCGCAAAACATAAACCAAAGAAAAATAAATATTAAAAAGGATCAGCGTTGACCTTGATATAATATGTGTCTTCAAATTTATTACCTATATCTAATTACAAACACAGTCTCTCTTGTTTAAACAATGATTGGCAGCTCGTCCGCATTGGTTGTACCAAACATTGATTTGCTAGATGCAGAGCCATTGTTAACATTGCAGTAAATATTTTTTATATAGAAAAATAAACAATGCTTACAAATGACAGTATTCATCTAGGCACTCTTTCATGTGTAAATCTCATGCCCCTGACAATGGATGACATAAAAGACACTTCCTAATGACCTCTGTACAACCAACACTTGAACAATACTTTGCCTGATCTGAATACACCATTCAAAAACTTGTCAATGTGGTACAGCATTGTTCACATCTCTATTTTGTGAGTTGTCCAAAAGCATTTGGATACCAAAATAACATTGTGGTACCCCATAGACAGAATAGCTTAAAAAGGGTGCAACCAACAGCCCAAACCCCCATCCCATGTGTCTACATTTTCCAGGCCTCTGCTGATCCCATTTTTAATTTCCTTACCTTCCTGTCTCTCGCTCCTCGTTTCTCACGCTCGCCTAATTACCGCGTAAGATGCGTAATCACGGCGTGCACCTTTTAAACACTCCGCGTATTTATTAAACCCCGCCCTCGTCACCTTTGCTAGGCCCCTAATCAATGAGTTTAGGAAATATGGCGTTAACTGTGTATGTTCAGGATGCGATCGAAGATTCTCCGCGTAACCTACGTAAACACGTTGTTTGCATTCTCTACACTCCGCGTATGTATTAAACGCCGCCCTCTTCTCCGCCCATGGCGTAAGAATTCATCTTTTCCACGCCCATAATCTCTGTGGGAAAGGAAAGATGGCGATGTCACACGAGCAGGCACGATGCTCTCATGCCACAAGTGAAGGGACAGAGGCAGGGACGTCCCGATCAAGGCCAAGAAGATACAAAGCCACTAATATGCGGTTCCAGGAAATGGTGGAGTTAGTTTACATCATGCGAAAGAAGGACTATGATGGTGAATTAGGGCCATACAAGACCCCTAACCGCCGAAAGGCACATATTATGGACAAGGTGGCGAGGAGAATGCAGAGGATGTTTGGGATCACCAGGTCCAAGGAACAGCTGAGGAAACGCTGGTCAGACTTAAAATTGAGGGAGCCACATCAGATGAAGAAAATACTTAAAATTCTGCGTAAAAGTAAGTAAATATATATTGGGGTTGGGGGGTGGGGTGGGTGATTGTCTGCAATAATGTGTTGCCATGTATATTTCACCATCTGCCTCCTTGGCCTGCTTGTAATTTTAAAGACATGTTGTCATTTATTTTTTATGACATAAATACCTACATATTTACAAATACTGTTCTTAGTAAACCACGTAACATCACATAGTTTCTCAGAAAGGCTCGGTTATTCCAGGAACAACACACCTGGACATGGCTCACTGGCCAAAAACTTTGTTTGTAAACATTGTGTAAAAGCTAGTTCTAGAAAATAAAATTATGAGAATGGGAAAGGCAAACAGGATTCATTCTAAAAACAGTGGTAATAAAGCAGATGTTTTCACATCTGCAATGCAGAGCACCTGTGTCTCCCCAAATCAAAAAAGGGTTTTGGTAGGGTCTCCCAGAAATACTGTTTAGGGGGGACATCCATGTGTGTCACTTTGCTAAAAAGGGGCAGGATCAGAGCTTGCCATAGAAGTAATTCCAAAATGTAGGTTTGGTGAAAGATAAAAGTAACTAAATGAAAGCATCTTCTAAGCAATGTGTGCGATTTATGCTCTCCAATATCTGTGTGCTGATGAGTCTACATTTTTTTTGGTTTATTTCAGGGGAAAGAAGTCGCCAGCATTTGGAGGAGGCAGAGAGGGCCAGGCAAGGCCAAAATCTGCCATCTCAACATGTGGAGGAGGAGGAGGATGTGGAAGGAGAAGAGGATGTGGAAGGAGAAGAGGATGTGGAAGGAGAAGAGGATGTGGAAGGAGAAGAGGATGTGGAAGGAGAAGAGGATGTGGAAGGAGAGGAGGAAGGAAGAAAGGAGGAAGGAAGAGAGGAGGAAGAAGTAATTTTGGACTTAGAATTTATAGCAGATGAAGGGCAAGTGGCGGAAGAACAATTTGGCGAATTGAAAGAAGGTGGATTGATGGATGAAGGAGGAGTCCAAGATGATGGGGAAGTGGTGGAAGAAGGAGGAGTGATAGAAGATGATGGGGAGGTGGTGGAAGAAGGAGGAGTGATAGAAGATGTCGAAGAGGTGGAAAGGAGAAGCCCATCAGGTCAGTGTCACCCTAGCTTGATTAAAAAAAACATATGTAGATAGGCCTCATCGAAAAATAATTTTGGAAATGACCATTTTTTTTTTTTTTTAGGGGAGGAGGATGGTGTGCCAATATTTTCACGTGCAAGTGCTGCTATAATTATTCAGCAGGTAATGGAGTGCAGCACTGAAATGCACAATATGCGTGAAAGGATGGTTGTCATGGAAGAGAATTTAACAAATGTCCTTTTGGAATGCTGCACGGAAATGGACAATATGCGGCAAAGAATGATGGTCATCGAATCTAATTTTAAAAATATTATTGACATGATGGGCCGTGTCAAAGACTGAAACACCCCCCACCCATCCCCCGCCCCCACAAACATTTGTACTGTTTTAATAATGAATACGCCAAAATTTGAAGATACACACACAGTGTGCCAACATGTGCTATCTGCCATCACAGAATATCTAGTGTCTGTGCTTTGTGGGTCCAACCCCCTCCTCCATCCTCAAGTAGTTGAGAGGAAGGGTTTGCTCCCACAAAACACAGACATTGATCACCCATGATGTCAGATAGCACATGTGGCCATTTGTCTGTTGAACCAATGACATTTGGCGAGTTTGCACTGAATGTGTGTATCTTCAAATTTTGGCGTGTTCCAGTGTGAAAGCACACCATGACTGACTGCTGTTGTGAGTTTTTATATTTTTATAATTGTATTTTGTTACTTTTTGACCATGTTGAACATTTTTGGATACTATAAAGTTTAGACCATAAAGAATAAACATGGAAAAAAAATTAAAAAGATATATATATAGAATTATAAATCTCTCTAATCACTGAATTTAGTGAAGTCGAGATTTGACTCCTAAATCTCCAGAACAAATATTCGTATTGAAAAACACACCAAAAACTCAAAAAAAATTTAAAAAAATATTGGTTTTTGTGCATAAAAAATATGCCAAGAATAAAAAATACTAAGGCGGTAAACACCCCACCAAAAATGTTCTATATATATATATATATATATGTAAACAATAAATCTAACTATATTTGATAAACAAAAATGTGAACTTGTTAAAAAATTTATAATCTGCATAATATTTTTGGTTGAATTACCTGAAAAAAAAAATAAAAAAAATTTTTTTTGTAGACTCCTAAGTACAAAAGCAGGGAGTAATGAAAAAAATCTAAAATAATTTTTGGGGTCATGAACAAGCAAAAATTAAAAAACTTGAGCTCAAAATTTACAAATGGAGTTGCTTCTTATTTCTAGACTCAATACCCTGTTTGTAGATGAGTGAATACTGTGCAAAATGTGGTTATTTACTAAAAGTGGAGAAATCAATTATGCAGTAAAATTGAAGAAGTTAGTTAGAGAACCAGGAAGACAGATAAAAAGAGAAAAAGCATTAATGACAAACAACTGTATAAAGTCCAATGGTCTAATTATTTATTATTTGAGAGAATATTCCTTTCTTTGGGGGCCGAATTAGAAAGAAATATGATCTGGCATAGCAATGGCCCCCCGACCCATGAAGTACTCAACATATTTGTCGCGTACCTCACGAGCTGATTGGGGGGCCAAGCCAGCGCGACCAGTGTCCAGCCCGGGAAGGGGATCTGAGGGTAGTCTTGCCTCAGAACCGATGTCGGGTAGGTACGTCTGGGAGTGCCTGCGTAAAAAGTTGTGCAAAATGCAGCAGGCAAATACAACGGTGTCCAATTTATATTCCGCCAGATGTATCGATGTCCTGAACAGGCGGAACCGGTTGGTGAGTATCCCAAAGGCATTCTCGACTACCCTCCGAGCCCTGGCCAACCGAAAATTAAACACACTCCTCTCTGAGGTGAGGGTCCTCTGGGGAAAAGGCCGCATGAGGTGAGGACCAAGCCCGAAAGCCTCGTCCGCTAGGAACACAAACGGAAGTCCTTCCACATTATCTTCATCTGGTGGCAATGCCAGACCACCAGCTTGGAGACGATCATAGAAATCAGTCCGTGCGAACACTCCCCCATCAGACATCCGGCCATTCTTCCCCACGTCCACATATAGAAACTCATACTGTGCCGACACCACCGCCATCAATACAATACTATGATAACCCTTGTAATTATAATAGTAGGACCCCGAGTGGGGTGGGGGCACAATGCGGACGTGTTTCCCATCTATTGCTCCACCGCAGTTTGGAAAATCCCACCGCTGGGCAAATTGGGAAGCCACAGACTGCCATTCCTGTGGTGTGGAGGGTAGCTGTGGGGACAAACAAAAAAAGAGATTTAGTACTTTGGAATAAAAACATCCTACAAGCATCCTTGTGACACTTCAAAGTATTAAAATTGCATTAGAAAAATGTGCATGGAGAATTTGGGAAATGAAATATATAGGGCCACTTCATTAAGAGACTCCACAGCCCTCTGATGGGGACAATAAAAGTTTGAAGGGGGGGGGGACACAAAAACCAAAAAGTCCTGTTTTCAAAAATGGCAAGGTGGGTTTGTCCCTAGGATAGCATGCTGGACAGGTTAATATTGGGTAAGGGACAAATATGCAGGTAGGTCAAGAATAAAACATGTAAAGCTTATATCAACATGCATAGGGAGAAAAGGGAACGTTAGTTAAACACACAGCATATCTGGGAAATGAAAAATAAAGTTAGTTAGCAACATTATTACAGCCAGGAAACTTACCTTAATATACTCCTCATGCAGAACTTTGATGATGGCAGCACACGTGTCCGGTATGATGACCCCAAGCGCCTGCGGAGAGATGCCTGTTGAGAACTTGAGGTCCTGCAGGCTCCTCCCAGTCGCCAGGTACCGCAACGTGGCAATAAGCCTCTGCTCGGCCGTGATGGCTTGGCGCATCACAGTGTCCTGCCTCGTGATATAGGGGGACAGAAGTTCCAGCAGACTGTTGAATACGGGGTCCGTCATGCGGAGAAAATTCCTAAAGTCATTAGGATTATTCTCCTGGAGTTCCCTAAGCAGAGGCATATGTGAGAACTGGTCACGCTGGCGCAACCAATTCTTGGTCCAGAAACGCCTCCGCCCCCTGTTTCTGGCCAAAGTACTGGAAAAATGAACATATCCAGCAGCCATCCCATAAACAGCACCAACTTGCGAAAATTGACGCTGCTGCTCCATCATGGCTTCAAACCGGCCGGCTGGTCAGTCAAGAACACACTCAAACAGAAAGCACTCGCAAATCCAGCACTACCTGCGACAAACGCGTGACAAACAGATACGAGCGCACAGGATGCAACTGCTAAAGCAGAAACAACCTGCTAGCCTATAGCCGAATGACAACTACGTTACCGCAAGCACACGCACTGAACCCGTGAATACACGCTGTCAAAGCCTGGAGACCGAGAAGCGCGAATCAGCTCTAACCAAACCTTCACTAACACGAGCAAACCCGTAACTAGCAAAAGAGGAACAGAGGGCGGCGCCATTAAGTTTGGTCTTCCCCTTTATAGTGACGTCGTACGTAGTTTACGTGCACGCGTTCCGGTACGACGGTAATTTGGTCCGCTGGTGTGTACAAGCCAGCGGAACCAAACAAAAATCAGCCTTGTACGCCGGAAACTGTCGGGCAGACAGTTTCCAGCGCACAGATCCGGTCGTGAGTACAAGGCCTAAGAGGTCCATACAGTGTACTTGGTGTTGAGTTATTCACTTTACGGTCAACACTGAGGACAAGGGGGCACTCTTTACGTCTAGAGGAACAGAGATTCCATCTCCAAATACAGAAAGGTTTTTTCACAGTAAGAGCTGTGAAAATGTGGAACAGACTCCCTCCAGAGGTGGTTCTGGCCAGCTCAGTAGATTGCTTTAAGAAAGGCCTGGATACTTTCCTAAATGTACATAATATAACCGAGTACTAAGATTTGTAGGTAAAGTTGATCCAGGGTAAATCAGATTGCCTCTCGGGGGATCAGGAAGGAATTTTTTCCCCTGCTGTAGCAAATTGGATCTCATGCTCTGCTGTTTTTTTTTTGCCTTCCTCTGGATCAACTGTGGGTATGGAGTTGGGTGTATGGGATTGTACTGTGTTTTTTATTTTGTTTGTTTATTTTTTGTGGTTGAACTGGATGGACTTGTGTCTTTTTTCAACCTGACTAACTATGTAACTATGTAACTATGTAACTATGGAACACTTGCGTAGAGGGTTCTTTACTGTTATGCCGCGTACAGACGATCGGACATTCCGACAACAAAACCGGTGTTTTTTTCTGACGCATGTTGGCTCAAACTTGTCTTGCATACACACGGTCACACAAATGTTGTTGGAAATTGCGAATGTCAAGAACGCGATGACGTACAACACCTACGACGAGCCAAGAAAAATGAAGTTCAATAGCCAGTGCGGCTCTTCTGCTTGATTCCAAGCATGCATGGAATTTTGTAGGTCGGAATTGCGTACACGCGGTCGGAATTTCCGACAACAAAAATTGTTGTCGGAAAATTTGAGAACCAGCTTTCAAATTTTTGTTGTCGGACATTCTGACAGCAAATGTCCGATGGAGCCTACACACAGTTAGAATTTCCGACCACAAGCTCCCATCAAACATTTGTTGTCGGAAATTTCGACCGTGTGTACGCAGGATAAGAGTGGTCAGGATGTGGAGTTCTCTTCCATGGGCAGTGGTTTCAGCGGGGAGCATCAATTATTTCTAAAAAATATTAGTAGTAATGTAATACTGACATAAACTCACACAAATAGGTTGGATTTGATGAACGTGTGTCTTTTTTTCAACCTCACCTACTATGTAACTAAAATTCTTTGTATCCAAATGAATGCTGGATTGCTGGATATTGTTGTTATTTGCTCCCTGCAGCCGCTATGCATACCCTAAACTCCCTACAGGGAGTACTCTGCATAACAGGTGTACAAAGTAATACTTTGTCTGTTCACACATGGCATTTCTTTGTGCTCTCCAGTTTTTCCAGCTCTCCTATCATCTGTGCCCAGTCTTGCCACACAGAGTTAATCCAGCTCTGAGCAATTCTCTTTTATTGTTCAGTGAAAATAAAAAGACTTGCAGAGAAAAACCTGTCTAAATAAAAAGTCCTTTCCGCCCCCCCCCCCCTGCTTCAGGTGACAGGTTATTTACATATTTCCTGCACTAGCTTGGACACATGCACAGCCTGTGTAAAAAGTTCACAATTCACATCCCCCTCCCCTCCCCTCCTCTCCTCTCCCCTCCGCCCCCTCCAGCTCTCCCAGGATTGGCTGCCTTTCCTGGATGTTTATCATAATATGGGGTGTGATCCACAGTTCAGTGTGATGAGAAAATGGATGGTGCAGTAAACAGCCAGCAGAATATACAAAGACAAGTGATTAGGGGAGATGTATTTAGTCAGAGCTGGGCAGAGTAGAAGCTTGAGTGATCTTCTTCTTGTTATTATTGTTATATTGCAGTGTGTGTGTCTGAGGTCACCTGATCACATATGCAACATTACTATATTACCAGGATGTGTTATGTGGGGGAGGGGTGGATTTCTCACTTTTTATACTTACACCCTGTAAGGCTGAATGAACTTGGGGCTGGTTCACATTAGTGCGCTGTGCGAGATCGCGGGTGATTTGCACCGCACTGCTGTTCAGATCACATGCGATGTCTGTGCGATGCGATTTCAGCCATACAAACTGTATGGCTGAAATCTCATCTCATTTGGACCAAACACGCACAGGACCCTTTTTTTGGTCCACACCGGAATCGCATGGGTGTTCACACCCATGCGATCCGATTCATGTCCTAACTGTCAGTTCGCATTTCGATATGCAAGCTGAAATGGGGGTGTCATTACCATTGTATTACACTCCCCAGCAGTTCGCATATGGCAGTGTGAACTGCCATGCGAATCGGGTGTGATGTGAGAACCCACAGTGGATTCGCAGGGTTCCTGAATCGCACCAGTGTGAACCGAGCCTTGGTGGGAGCAGTCAGGTGACATGTGTAGGCTGTATGCTATGAGGCTTGGTTCACACTGGTGCGATTCGGGAACCCTGCGTCCAAAGTCTGTGTCCAAGCTAGTGCACGAGATATGTAAATAACCTGTCACTTTAAGCATGGGGGCGGAAAGGACTTTTTATTTAGACAGGTTTTTCTCTGCAAGTCTTTTTATTTTCACTGACCAATAAAAGAGGATTGCTCAGAACTGGATTAACTCTGTGTGGCAAGACTGGGCACAGATGATAGGAAATCTTATTCTCTACATTGTGACATAAAAAAAACATCCACTTTAATGAATGTGACAACATGTTCATTGTCATCACCCTCATCTCTGGTTGTTTGAACAAAGCAAGATTCATACAGTCATGTTCATCTGCATCTTATTTTTTGAAGAGCCTGAAGAGGGCTGTTTTGCTTGGGAAAGCTCTTCCCAAAGGGGAAGATGTGGATAACTATGACTATATGAATAAATATAGGGACACAAAGAGCGGGACTTTAAAGGGGGCAAAATGAGTTTACAACATGATCATGTGAGTTAGAAATACATATTTTTTCATATCAAATTTAAAAAATGTTAATAAAAGTTATCACAATAACATGCAATTCATACAACTGTGCAGCCACTTCTGCTCTATTAGCCAGATTCAGAGAGACTTACGACGGCTTATCAGTAGATACGCCGCCGTAAGTCCGAATGTGCGCCGTTGTATCTTTAAGTGTATTCTGGAAACCAGATACGCCTGAATTTGGCCAAGATACGACCGACGTAAGTCTCCTACGCCGTCGTATATTGGGTGCATATTTACGCTGGCCGCAAGGGGCGCTTCCGTTGATTTACACGTTGAATATGTAAATGAGGTAGATACGCCGATTCACGAACGTACTTGCGCCCATCGCTGTAATCTACGTCGTTTACGTAAGGCGTTTTTCCAGCGTAAAGTTAAACCACCAAAAAGCTGGTCTAAGTCGTTTAGGGTATGGACGTCGGTAGTGACGTCGGTTTTTACGTCGTTTACGTAAGTCGTACGTGAATGGGGCTGGGCGTAAGTGAGGTTTCACATCGTACGCATTGTGACGTCATATCGTAGGGAGTATTTGCGACGTGATTCTGAGCATGCGCACATGCGCCGTTCAATACAACACGCCCACTACCAGCCTACTTTGAATTACAGGGGCTTACACCGGCCCATTTACGCTACGCCGCCGTAACTTAGGGAGCAAATGCTTTGTGAATACTGTACTTGCCTCTCTATGTTACACCCGCTTAAACATACGCCGCTCTACGTGAATCTGGCTATATATGTTTTGCCCAAAAGAGCTTCCTCAGGAGACTTAAGAGTGCTGCATAAAGTTGATGCTATAGGTGAAAAAACTAATTTACAATTGCTATTTACAATAAATTGTATTATATGGATCTCATTACAAATATCTTTTTGTCGTTTAGACTTGGTTTTACATGAATAATATATACAAAATATATTGAATTAGAAAGAGTGGCCTACCGGATGCTTAAAAAATCAAAACTTGATTCAATGGAATACAGGAGCTCCTATAGAGCCAAGGCCCTTAGGGCGTTGTTAAACCATAGGGAAGAGACAAGGGAAAAAAAACACCTAAAATATGTATAAAAGATGGTGTTTAACCAGTAGCCGACCAGCCGCTGTCATTATACTGGTTTGCTCTCCTGGGCAAATTACCATAGCTGTATGTTGGGCGTGTGGCCACTAAGGGGGTGCACGTGCTCCTGGCGCACCTGCGGCGATTGGATTAGATTCAGAGCTGATCAGTCCCCAGGCCAATGATTTCTGGCCTGGGCCTGGTGATCGGTTCTGGTGAATGAGAGACTGTACTCTGCCTGTGTAACTTAAACACAGGCAGAGGAAGTGATGTCACCTCTGATAGAGGAAACAGGTAATACGCCACCCAAGTGTACTTCAGGTAATGCAGGAAGAGCTTCAGTAACCCCAGAATCCGTGAGAGACCAAATAAGACACAGGGAAACAAATTCAAATGTGTTCATAAGGTCTCTGACCTTTACTGAATACTACCGTGGCTTATATGCAAAAGAAAGAAGGGAGGGGCTGTGTTTTAATGCATATGTTTCTAAAAGTTATACAAACTCAGTACTTTTCTTATCATGATTTAAACTGCTGACTTTAGTTACCAAGAACTTGCTAATAATTTTGCTTACACAACAGGCTGCTCTGTGAATCAGCTTAACCACAATGACTTGCAGGCCAAGAAGTGGAGTTGCGCTAAAAAAAGGTGAATATGCCTTATTGAAAGGTCATGTATAAAAAAATGTGAAATAGTTCGCAATCATTAAACGTGAAGAAAAAGAGTCCAAATGACAATTATTGCAAAGAAAATGCAAAAAAGAAAGTCCAATGACGTATTCAATCTGTATATTGTTAAATGCTGCTGCGATAGGTGAAAATCAGGAACCACCACCCAATAATAATGCTGACCCTTACCAGAGTCTGAGATCCTGATGGATCAGATAATGCAGAGAATAGCCAAATCCAATGGATGCAACGTAGCCTGCCTCTTGACAAGGTCTTCAAAAAGTCACTGATCAACCGACGGAGCATCCAGAGAAAAAAATAATACTAGCATAGTGTAAATCTGTATACAGTAATCAACACACATAGGACATCCCCCAGTGAGTGATTAACAGACAGTGTGAGATAAAAAAGGGTAACCACCACCGATAAACACACTGACCCTTACCAGAGCCTATGATCCCTAGGGATCAGATAAAGCAGAAAGGATGTGATCCAGCATGGAAACCAAAGCGTCCTAATGGTATTGTTAATAATGGTGTGTTTCTATGCAAACTGTTATGCCGCATCGTTTTTTGTGATGAAATAAAATGACGTTTTTAAAAACGTCATTTAAAATGATCGTGTGTGGGCTTCACATCGGTTTTTGTCTTCTAAAAAACAAAAAAAATTCGAACATGCTTCAATTTTTTATGTCGTTTTTCAAAATGTCGTTTTTTGTGTCATAAAAAATGATCGTGTGTGGGCTAAAACGACGTTTTAAACGACGTTTTAAAGCCGCACATGCTCAGAAGCAAGTTATGAGACGGGAGCTTGAATGGAACAGAGTGCCGTCGTACGTGTTGTACGTAACCGCGCTTTGCTAGAGCATTTTCAGAAAACAATGGTGTGTGGGCAACATCGTTTTTTATGATGAAGTTAGAAAAACTTCGTTTTTTTCCTTGATGGAAAACGTCGTTTTATTTAATCACAAAAAACGACCGTTTGTACGCGGCATTAGTTAAGATAATTATGTCAAAACACATATATTCAAAAGTTAATTTCTACTTAAAGAAAATTAAGTCAGTTATATATACATTCTATTACAATTCCATCTTTTGTCACGAAGGTGACAATCACAAACCCTGAAACCCCTGACATTCACCTGGACTACTTTCCCATAAACGTATCATTATCCTAAGCTTGTAAAAATAGAGAACAATAAACACGTAATCTCAGCTGCATAGCAATTGCCCATGAAATACAAAGGGGGAAGGGGCATTGTAGCCCCTGTGTCACCAATATATATATATATATATATACTGTATATATTTTCCAAAAGTGACCATATCCTTGCATATCCCTGCATCCAGGGCCAATAGAAGTGGTTTCTAATAGTTTGAAAGCTCTTTAGGGCCCTAAGTGGCCATAATTATCATGCAGGGCAGTCAACACAGTCTCTTTTTGCTTACCTGGCAAGAACAGTTGCCACTTATCTTTGGGATGTAATACGTGTGCTTCATTTGGAGAGTCTGTCAGCAGCAGATCTGGATTTCGACCTCCAGGGCCTTTAAAGTTAAACCACAGAGAAGGTCCTCCATCTGGACCTTACTTAAAGTGGAGGTTCACCCTAAAACTACTTTTTAGTATTACAATGTCCCGACACGGAGATGAGGCGCGTCATGCGGACGTGACGCGCGTGAGGGTGGGAGGTGCCGGAGCGCTCCCTGGCTTGCTGCAGCGAGTGGCGGCGAGATTCGAAGATCCGACTATACCAGCCTCGGACCGGATAGATGTCAGCGTGAGAGGCTGACTCCCCCCGATGGCTGAGTCGACGGCGTAAAAGGACGAATGCCGCGGAACCGCGAGACCTCCCAACCCGGAGCTGGATACTGACCGGGACATGCTGAAGAGCAACCGCGCTAAGGCTGAAGCTGCGCCGCAGGGAGAGAGAGCTCAGCAGGGAAGGAAACTGCGCGGCGGCAGCAGCAGGCGGATTAGAATGCACCGGGTTGGGTGAGACGCTCAGTGAGCCGAGCAGGGTCGGGCGCCGTCCCGCTTCCCCCCCCCTTTTTTTTGGGGGGGGGATATCCCCCCCCCCTATCTGGTATGCCCGAGTTGGGAGTCAGATGCTTAGCCCAGCTGGAAAAAAAAGGATCAGTGCAAGAAGTTTTTTTTTTTTTTTTTGATGGGAGCATCTGGAAGCTAAAAGAAAAAAAAAAGAAAAAAAAAGAGCTATCCACATGAGCAGGGGTGTCCTTGCAATTTCCCCCTACAACATATGAATGTTACAACACACTGATTGCTAAATGAGGGCACAAATGAGCCGACCAGATCAAAAGAAACTAATAGCTCTGCATATATTGATCCCTAGTGTCTCTAAGATGAGTGATAAACAACAAGGTGGGACTGTAATTATTAGAGCATAGAGGTGGGCCGAACTGAGTGCAGGAGGTTAACCTGTATGCGTAGCAGGGACCCCCTTATTGTGGGGAGGAAAACTCAGGCATATAACATGCCCCATAAACATGCTCAATTATAGCATATAAGTGTACAATTGGACTATATCCAGCTGCAGAGCCTCTACGGGGTTTAACAGCGGGGAGAGTTCAATTGAAGTAAAAAGGATGAGAATGACTATGACTATAAAATGAAATTAAAATATATAATCAGCCTGGTGCAAGAAGAAGTAAATCCGGAATATCTGAGAGATATATATTTGAAATAACTCATGATCAACTCTTTACTCCATCTGTAGTGACTCTCTTGTATTGCTGTCCGCCACAGATATACTAAGACTCTGGCCCACTGTTCCAACTGAATAGAATCTTACGGAGTATCTCTATTGGTTCAGATCGGCCGGCAGAGATAAATAGGGGGACAGTCTAGGGGTGGATCTAAACTATAACCCCCCCCCCCTTATTGAGAATTCCCCCTACCGAGAGCCGCTTAAGCTGATTTAACGTTATTTCAGCGGCCTGGGTGTTGCTGTAATAACGTTTGGAGGAAAGACCCCTACTGTTGAAGAGTGGCCATAGATGCATTATAATTTTGGACATCACCGGTACAAAATACATACGTCTGTACCACTTCAGGAACACATATGATAAACTGGGCTGACGCAACACAGGAAATATCTTTGGTAAAACACTGAAGGTATTCCCCAGTAAAAAGACAACCAGGCCGTACTAGAACAACTTAATTCAAAAGAAGTAAACGGGTCTTTAATCCGAGGGCTGGGGGAGGGAAGAAGAAAGGAAAAGGAAAGGGGAAAGAAGACAGGATCACTCGGAACAACGGGTTGACCTCCCCTCGTGGCTCCTTTTTTTTTTTTTTTTTTATCTCAAACTGGGGAAGAGAATCAGACCCACCAATAAAATGAATAGATCAACGAGAGGGGGTACTACAAAACCAATTAAGAACAATTCAGGGAATAGCTCCATACAACAATACATGACTCAAGAAGGGAATAGCAAAAGCCCAGGTCTTGCAAAAAAATCTGAAAAAAAGAAGATTGATACAAAAAAGGGTGCAGGAACAGGTAGCGCCGAGAGCTCTAGAGGTGAAACGACACTTGAAAGTGAGCAAGAGCAATATAATGTAGGGGAGCTAGCCCAAGATACACACCCCCCCACGAAGGCAGAGATGAATGCAATGCTGTTGAGGATGGAAAATGCCATGGAAAACATCATCAAGACAGAAATGAACAAGGTAAGAGCAGACCTAGGAGGGCTCCGCGACAGAGTGGTCGAGACGGAAAGGAGAATAGAAGAGCAGGACCAGGAAATAAACTCCCTGAAAAAGCAAGTAAAAGCCCTGACTGAAAATCAGAGATTGGCGGCATATAGGATCGAGGACCAGGAGAATCGTAACAGACGACAGAATCTTAGAATTAGAGGGGTGGTAGAAGAAAAAGACGAAGATCTCAGGGACATTACGAACATACTATTTAACCTCCTGCTAGTAAGATCAGTAGAATCTAAGCCCCTTAAGATTGAGAGAGTGCATCGGGTGGGAAACCCCCAGCAGATAGGAAGATATGGTCCAAGGGATGTGATTGTACGTTTTAGGAATTATGCGGATAAAGCAGAAATCTGGGGAAGCCTCAGGGGAAAACCCCCCTTGAGATATAGAGACACTGAGCTACAAGTTTTCTCTGATCTGTCTAAAGAAACGTTGGCCAGGAGAAGACATTTGAAACCCCTTTTGGAGCTTATGAGGGCACAAAACATAAAGTACCAATGGGGTTTTCCGGCGTGCCTCATAGGCATTAAAGGGGGTAAAACAGCACGATTAAGGCACCCGGAGGAACTGAATGATTTTTGCTCCAAAATGGACTTAACGACACCAGAACTCCCAGAATGGGTAGATTAGTTGGGCTCTGCACGACATGAGATTAGGGTTTGAGGTGGGGGGGGGGGTTTGGGGGAGTCAGGGGAGTGCCCTGAGCACCACCACGATCGAGGAGTCAAGGATGAGGGCGAGAAATCTCCCATCAGCGGCTCCCAGGCCAAGTGTGGGCCGGGGTTGGGGAGGGCGGGAGGGGGGGTTGGGGCATTGGGTGGGGGAGGGGGGCGGGGGGGAGGGGGGATAAAGGGAGGGGGACCATCTGAACGACTCCACAGAAAAATTCTCTGAACTCTTTAGAAAAAAAAAAAAAAAAGGGGGGGGCGAGAGATATTTCTCTAAATGACGGAAATCAAGTTTCTCTCTTACAATGTAAGAGGATTAAATTCGTATATCAAGAGACACAAAATACTAGGTGAACTAAAGCAGTATAAAGCGGATATAGTATATCTCCAAGAGACTCACATCACCCTAGAGTCAAATATTAAGCTATACTCATCTGACTACCCTGTATGGTACTATGGGGACACAGTGTCATCACGAGCCCGTGGGGTAGCAATAGGTTTTGCAGAAGGAGTATGTTTTACTCTTGTGGATAGGCAGACAGACCCCGAGGGCAGGTATCTATTCCTGAAAATAAAACTGGGAGGGGAAGATTTCACTTTGGCGAATGTCTACGCCCCTAACGCTAATTCAGTCAAATATATCAGCAAGATACTTAGAAAATTGAAAGAGTATGAAGAAGGACAGGTTGTGATGATGGGCGATTTTAATTTCTGTATGAACCCGAGCCTAGATAGTACGTCCCATGTTCTGGGGGATAAACGGGAGCACCTCGCGTCGCTTAAAAAACAAATGACGCAGAATCAAATGGTGGATGTATGGCGAATTTGCAACCCCAAAATCCGTGATTATACGTTTTTCTCCTCAGTACATGGGACGTACTCGAGGATCGACTACATCCTCGTGAGCCACAGACTACTGGAGAGTGTGGTGAAGACAAGTTGTGAGATCATGACGATCTCAGACCATGCCCCCATAACCATGAAAATAAGAACAGCCATACAAAAAGCCAGTCCCCCAGAGTGGAGACTGGATGAAGGCCTGTTGGAGGACGAGGAGGTAGCCGAGAAAGTGCGAAAAGAGCTGGAACTCTATTTTCAGGAGAACGATAAGGAAGATATTTCAAAAGCCTTACTTTGGGACGCCCATAAAGCCTTCATAAGAGGAACTTTCATTAGAGAAGGGGCAAAGAAAAACAAAATAAGAATGAGTAAACTTAAAATATTAAGGGAGGAAATACACAGGCTAGAACAGGAACATAAATCACAGGGGCAGAGGGAAACACTTCAAGAGTTAATTATAGTAAGAGATGAGTATAGAGCGCTCGTTGAACAAGAAACCAAGAAATTCATAGATAGAACAGCGAGAGAAAGATATGTTTGGGGAAATAAACTTAGCAAAAACCTGGCCAGAATGGTAAAAAAAAAGAAGACTAGGAACTTCATCGAAAAAATTAGGGCTGAGAATGGGGATCTTGTATATGCGACAAATAAAATAGCAGACTCCTTCAGAAGTTATTATAGAGATCTATATGGTGTTCAACATAAGATCAGGGACTTGGGGGAAAAAAATGATAAGATACGGGAAGTATTAAAGCAAGCTAGTTTACCGAAGATAGAAGAGCACGAAAGATTAAAAATGGAGGAATGCATAACTGAGCAGGAGATCAGGGAGGCCCTAAAAAATTCCCCTAAAGGAAAAAGTCCTGGGCCAGATGGCTTCACGACTGCATATATACAAAAGTTTAGTAACATCCTAGTACCCAGAATGTGTCAATATTTCAATGGTTTGGGGTTAGAATATGAGATGAGCAGAGAGGCGCTAACAGCAACGATAACGGTTATAAAAAAAGAGGGGAAGGACAATACGATTTGCTCAGGTTTTCGACCTATCTCACTCCTAAATGCGGATACTAAATTGTATGCGAAAATATTGGCTGCACGAATGAAGGGAGTGATGACTGACATGGTCCACCCAGACCAGGTTGGATTTATCCCGGGAAGGGAGGGTAAAGATAACGGGGTCAGGGCACTTCTCCTTATCCAACAGCTGAGGGAAAGCAGGACCCCCGGTCTGCTCCTGTCTGTAGATGCGGAGAAAGCGTTTGACAGAGTAGACTGGGGGTTCCTTATACAAACATTAGAAGCTATAGGACTAGGCCCAAGGATGATAAGGTGGATCAAAGCTCTTTACCATCACCCATGGGCTAGGATAAAAATTAACGGATCCCTATCAGCACCTTTTGAGATGAGAAATGGGACTAGGCAGGGATGCCCACTGTCCCCCCTTCTCTTTGTATTAACGTTAGAACCCCTATTGGCAATGGTCCGACAAAATCAAGAAATCTATGGAGTAGAAGTAGGAGAAGAGGAGCATAAACTGTCGGCTTTTGCCGATGATGTACTGTTTTTCATAAGCAGCCCAAGAGTCTCCCTCCCAAATTTAATAGCTACCTTAAGACAATATGGTGAGGTCTCTAATTTCAAAATGAATACAGCAAAGACGGAGATCCTGAACATCAATATTAACAAAGAGGAAGAACAATACTTGAGGAAAAAATATAGCTTCTCCTGGCAGAAAGAGATAAATTATTTGGGCATTAAATTGGCGAATACCCTAAAAAAAATTTATAGAATAAACTATATCCCATTGCTGGATGAAATAAAAAAGGAAATAAAAAATATCTATAATAGACCAATTTCGTGGTTCGGAAGGATTAGTGTTGCAAAAATGATCTTAGTTCCCAAAATCATATATAAATTTCAAATGGTCCCAATCTATCTCCCTCCAACATACGTTAAAATACTTAATTCCCTTATCATGAATTACATTTGGAATAACAAAAAACATAGGATCTCGGCTCAAACCTTAAAACGGGCCAAGGACAAGGGGGGTTTAGCGGTACCAGATGTCAGATTGTACTACAACGCTTCGGTTCTCTCAAGGGTTATAGAATGGGCTAAAGAGTCACAGGATAAAAGATGGATAAGTATTGAATGTTCACTAGCTCGGGCACAGTTAGGAAGATTGATTTGGAACCCACCACAATTTAGATCTATACACACGTTAGCACATGCAATAACACATAATGCTTTGAGGATATGGGACAGACTACACAAACAATTAAAAACAAAATTCAACTCACCCTTTATAGATCTAAAAGAAAACAAATATTTCGCACCCGGGACAAGGGAAGTAGGTGGCAATTGGTTAAGAAATAGAATTCAGTTAAAAGACATAACACTACAAGGTAAAATCATGACATTTCACGAAATTAAACACAAGAATGATTTCAGGATGCTTGACGAGTGGAGGTACTTGCAGTTGTCATCATTTGTTAAGCGTCTTATACACCCTATACGGTCACGGGAGGAGTACACCATATTAGAACAATTGTGTAGCATCGAAAGCTCAAAAGGGAACATTTCTAAAATATATAAATATCTGCAAAAAATGGATGAGTCGGATACGCTAAACTACATTCAAAAATGGGAAAGAGACCTAAATGTCCCTAGGGGAAAAACAACTATAGGAAGAATCCTAAATCTAACTCATACCTCGGCGGTTGATGTAAGAACCGCGGAAATGAACTATAAATGCCTGACGGGTTGGTACGCTACTCCAGAGAAAATTGGCAAATTTAGAGAAGGAGAGTCAGAGGATTGCTGGAGAGGATGTGGGTATAGGGGAACAATGGCGCATTTGTGGTGGAACTGCCCAAAGATAAAAACCTATTGGAAAAAAATCCTGACCCTGATAAAAACCATAACAAAAAAAGAAGTAGAAGACAACCCATGGGTGGTCCTTTTCC
This sequence comes from Rana temporaria, assembly GCF_905171775.1. NCBI lineage: Eukaryota > Metazoa > Chordata > Amphibia > Anura > Ranidae > Rana > Rana temporaria. The sequence goes on from NC_053501.1 coordinate 75,467,349, forward strand.
ATGGGGGGGGTGCCACTCAAAGAGTATAAAGCTTCACTGATCCCTCACTTGTTGAATGCAGCGAAACGCCTGATTCCGCTGAAATGGAGGGAGCCGGAAAGTCCCCAAATGTGGGAGTGGATCGACTCGGTCGAGGATACCCATAGGAGGGAGAAATTAAAATTCGGTACAGATAAAAACAAGCAGGAGTGCAATGGTATTTGGGCATCTTGGTTAGAATTTAAAAAATCTAGGAGTTTCGCAGCAAATTTGAAAGAGGATTAGGAGCAGGAAAATAGTTGGACTAGGGGGAATAGAGCATTTGGTGGAGTCGTGAGATGGTCGGGGGGGTGGGGGGAGGTGGGGGTAAGTAGTTTATATCTTTTATTTTTCCAGAGATGAAAAGTATATTGGGTATTTCTGTCTCTGTGTTAAACGTTTAAGTCCCATGTAGATGGGGAAAGATAATGGTATTCAAAAAAAAAAAAAAAAGAGAAATAAAGATACAAAAAGCAGAATAACATTTATAAAAACATGTATGAAACCACAAATGATGCAAAACCGGGAGTAGAGACAGAATTATGAATAAAATCATGAGCAAGTCTCTTGCTGTGGTTAGTCTGAAGTGGAAAAAAAAAAAGAAAAAAAAAAAAAAAACAATGTCCCGACACATTACAATACAATTAGGCCTATTTAGTTTTTTTTTATGCTGTACATACCTCGGTACAGCTAATTCACCCGCGGCTTCCGGGTTGCGAATCCCGCAGGAGTGGGCGTTACAAACTTGCTGGTGATTGACGTGATGACCAAAAACGAGCTCCCCCCGTCGCATAAGCTGCATCACGATTGCCGAAAGAAGCCGAACGGCGAGTCGGCGCTATACTGCGCCTGCGCACCGCCGTTCGGCTCTTTCAGCAATCGTGACACAGCTTATGTGACGGGGGGGAAGTCGTTTTTGGTCATCACGTCAATCACCAGCAAGTTAGGAACGCCCACTCCCGCAGGATTCGCAACCAGCCGCGGGTGAATTAGCTGTACCGAGGTATGTACAGCATAAAAAAAAAAAAAATAGGCCTAATTGTATTGTAATGTGTCGGGACATTGTAATACTAAAAAGTAGTTTTAGGGTGAACCTCCACTTTAAGTAAGGTCCAGATGGAGGACCTTCTCTGTGGTTTAACTTTAAAGGCCCTGGAGGTCGAAATCCAGATCTGCTGCTGACAGACTTTCCAAATGAAGCACACCTATTACATCCCAAAGATAAGTGGCCTAATTGTATTGTAATGTGTCGGGACATTGTAATACTAGAAAGTAGTTTTAGGGTGAACCTCCACTTTAAGGGCCAGATTCTCATACATTCGCGCTGCTCCTGGGCAGCGTAATATATGAGATCTACGTTACACCGCCGCAGGTCTACAGGTTTACATCCTGATTCTCAGAACACTTACCTGTAAACTTGCGGCGGTGTAGCGTTAGATTGCTCGTCGCAAGCCCGCCCCATTCAAATGGGGCGGGCACCATTTAAATTAGGCGCGCTCCCGCGCCGAGCGTACTGCGCATGCTCCGTCGGGTAAATTACCCGACGTGCATTGCGCTAAATGACGTCGCCCCGACGTCATTTGCCTAGATGTATACGTAAATGGCGTCCAGCGCCATTCACGGACGTCTTACGCAAACGACGTAATTTTTATTGAATTCGACGCGGGAACGACGCCCATCGTTAACATTGGTTGCGCCTGCTTATTAGCAGGGGCAACCTTACGCGTCGGGTACGCTACGCAAACGACGTTAATTCGCTGCGTCGACCTCGCGTATGTTCGGGAATCGCCGTACTTACCTCATTTGCATAGACGACGGGGAAAAGCGACGATGCGACACCTAGCGGCGGGAAAAAAAATTACTTTTAAGATCTGACAGCGTAACAGCCTTACGCATGTCAGATCTAATGGGTACCTATGCGCAACTGATTCTGAGAATCAGTCGCATAGATACCCGGGGCCAGATGAGGTGTTACGACGGCGCTAATGGTGTTGCGCCGTCGTAACGCCTTTGAGAATCTGGCCCTTTGTCTTTCTTTGAATGCTTAGATAGGCTATTCTTCCTGTTGCACATCAGTGAGGGATAATTTCTTTGTGTAACTCCAGGTAAGTCTGAACCAATTTGGTCAGCAGATCAAGCATTGTCCAATCAGGTAGCATTGTCCAATCTTACTCGTTGACTCATTGTCATCCTCTGAAAAGTACACTTCCACCTGAACAAGGCATATGAGAATCATCTCTTTCTTGAGTGTTTGTTTTGTCCCAGTGTTAGGGTTTTGATTTTTGCCTCCAACTAAGCTTATTCCCTCCTAATTTCCTTCACTATCTCTGGGTAGGTGGTAGTGGTTTTGGAGCCTATCATGAGAAACTTCAGGACAATGTAATAGTTTGGGCGAACTCCTTGTAGATCTTGGTCAAACTGATCTCTGTCAGTATTTCTTGGTCCTATACCTTGTTTGCTTGTACAACATAGATATCCTGGGCTATCTGTAGCCCAATAGTGTTCAATTATGCCTCTGGTTCAATTGAGAATAGGGCTACTTAGATGGCTGTATAGTCATTTCCTATAGGAATCAGTCTCTCTAGAAGCAGATAGTAAATACCCACAGCAACAGCAGCAGCAGTGCACCAGTCCCAACAATATTGCAGCTCACCATCCAGTCAGACACAGTGACCCAAAAAACCGCAATAAGCGTATAATGATTGGTTTGCACAAAGGTTATAGCGTCTACAAAATAGGGGATAGATTTATGGAATTTTTATGATTATTTTGTTTAACTAGTAATGGCGGTGATCAGCAATTTTTTTTTATTCCCATACTCGCTGCTGTGGTGGCCTGGATACTTTAATCCTCCAGCAACTTATACACACTGATTGGCTCCGGTGACACTGCTATTGTGTGCTTCGTCCCACTGCAGCGGCTTATAGTGCTGTATATCCCTTTCAGTACCAGTGGTCCCCCCTAGGTTACCCCAGGATTGGTCCGCAGGGTGTCACTGGCGTTTGCCACTTAGGTTCCCATATCCATGTTCTGACCCGGCCGGGTCATTCAGGAGGTGGACTCCTCCGCAGGTCGGTACCTCTGTACTTAGAGCTCCTCATTTTTGAACCACCAACCATTTTATATGTTCCAAGCTCCCGATGAAGCGGAATTTATCCGTGAAACTAGTAGAGCAATATCTGGAACGTTTATACACGGTTTAAGGATTGAACAAAGAGTGGACCAACGTGCCAATTGAAGGCCTTCAGAGTTTCCATACCAAGAGAACTACTCAGCACGGCCCACCGCCTTTGTATTTCAATTACCTATACTGTGTCCAACTTTAACTTAATTCTTCTCTATTTTGTATTTATTTTCTATGTACTATTAAATTTTTGTATTTTTATATATAAGTGCCTATAAAGTCCATTCTTTCAACCCCCCCCCCCCTCTCTTCGATCAGCAATTTTTATCGAGACTGCGATATTGCAGCGGACAGATCGGACACTTTTGACACATTTTTGGGACCAGTGACAATTATGCAGTGATCAGTGCTATAAAATTCACTGATTACTGTATAAATGTCACTGGCAGGTATGGGGTTAACACTGGGGGCGATCAAGGGGTTAATTGTGTTCCCTAGGTGTGTTCTAACTGTGGGGGGGGATGGGACTGACTAGGAGGAGAGTAAAATCGGTGTTCGTACTTAGTATGAACACACAATCAGTCTCCTTTCCCCTGAGGGAACCAGAATTTTTTTACAAAAAATATGTAGAATACATATCTGCCTAAACTGAGGAAAAAATGTATTCATATTTTAAATTGGGTTATTTATTATAGCAAAAAGTAAAATATCTTGTGTATTTTTTTTTTAATTGTCGCTCTTTTGTTTATCCTGATTCTCGCTCTGTCACAAGTGATCGCCGGTGCCAGGCAGTCATCGTGCCTGCCTGGCACTCGCATTGGCTCCAGCAGCGAGTTACGGATGGGCGCGCGTGCCTCCGGCGGCCCCTAGTGGTCAAAGGGCGAGGCAACATAAGGTAACGTTGTTTCGCCCAGGGGAGCCAACCTGCTGCAGTAAAACTGAAGGGGCTGGTAGAGAAGAACAATGTTGGACATGCATTGAGCATCTATCCATGTATATGTATAGAAAGAGCAATGAGGATTACTGATGTGTTCTTGCTTTTTTAGTTTAAGTGTATACTTCCCTCCAGAGTCCCCACTGCAGGAGTTTTCCTATAATTTTCCTGGGAATTTAAAACAAGAGTTTTTAAGTTGTGTAATACGAATGTGGGTGTTCCTCCTTTTCCAACTATCGAAACAGGCTAGATTTATAAGTAAATACATTAAGAAATGCGTTAGTACATCATTTAGAAGTACACAGTCTATGTGCAATCTTAGTGCTCTGGAAAACCCCTTAGAGATCATCCAGCATGCTAAACGATTTATTGGCAAATGACACTTGTGTGAGCATTCTTTCTCTAAGTGTTGTGTACTTCTTGTTTACTCAAAATAAAAAAAAATCTTGCTAAGCACTTTGTACTAGCTTGTCATACAGAACAAATGTTACTCAACACAATCTGCACATATAAATATTCACAAAAAGAACACTCTCACACACTTTTGATGTACAAATAAGGTAATCTTAGAGTTATTACTTGCCTTTTAAACTATATACACATATTTTTTTTTAAGGTCCCCATAGTAGTCAGAGATTTGACTGCCACAAAAACATTCTGCATTTTTTTTTCTTTCAGAAAGATGCATGATTCTAGAGGTATGGTGTACATGTTTGTAATTATAATAAACAATATTAAAACTTAGCGCTGCTCCTATATAAACAAACTAATATATAAAAAGTGCTTGTGCAATCAAAAAGTTCAGAATTATGCAATCATAAGTGAAAGTCCATGCATGCAGATAAAGTGACAAACATAGTTAATTCCTGCTTGTGAGGATTCCAGTGCCACTCTCCCCTCCTGGCACTCATCAGCAATATGATTTTAAACCGCAAGGTCTTTATCCTGCATCAGTGGATGGGACTGTCTCCTTCCTTCTCCTCCGATTACCAGGTTCCCATTACAGTGGTATCAAGTATAATGAAGAGAGAGATGTATATAGTGTAATACTGCTTGGTTTATTGAAAGAGTAAAAAACAAATGCACTTACAGCATTGAAAGATCATATGGGCATGCAAATAATAATCGCGGTTGTGGCATGCGTTCCAGCTATCAGTTTGTAATGGCTATCTTGTTCCTGCTTGATGCATTTCGCCCCTCCCACTGGGCGTCTTCAGAAGCTGGGGGCGCTTGTAACTGTCTGTCTTTTATATGCTCAGTCCCACCCACTACACCCAAACCTCCTATATTTAGTGATGAAACAATTTACACCTAGATCCACTTTTAGCCCCCAAAGGTGTCATCGTATGTAATTAATATTTATCAATTTTGTCTTTTTTTTTGCGAAATGGCTTTTTCAAATTTGTACCCCTCCAATGTATTTCTATTCGGTCTATTCTGCAAAACAATAGCTTTGTTGGGTCCCTATTATGATATCTTGTAAAATGATTAGAGAGACTGTGTTTACGAAAGCCTTTTTTAATATTGTTTACGTGCTCTCTAAGTTTTACTTTTAGTTACCTAGTCTTCCTCCGGGTTCTTTTTGCCCCACTTTCTCCTCTGGTCTTCTTCTTCTCCCGTTTTTTCCTCCAGTCTTCTTCTTTCTCCGCTGCTGCCACCAACCCACTGAAGATACAAAAACGAGCCTCTCCCGACCCTGCGGCCTGCCGATCTGTCTGTTTTCATGGTGCACATTTCATATATAACTAAGGGGTGTGGCCCCCGGATGGCATCATCTGGAGACCCTGCCCCCTTGTGACATTACAGACCCATCATGCCCCAGAGGTGAAGTCACAAGGAGCGGGGTCTCTGAATGACATAATCCGCTCAATGGCAGCATTGGAGAAGTTTTTTTATTTTAAGCGAGTCAGCTGTGGGGTCGGTGGTGGAGGAAGAAGAAGACCGGATGACAAAGCGGAGGAAGAAGAAGCCGGAAGAAGACCGGAGGAAGAAGGAGAAGACTGGAGGAAGAATCATTAAAAGGAGAAGACCGGAGGAGGAAGGAGAAGACCGGGGGAAGAAGAAATTATTAATAAAGGAGTTGTCAAAAACTGTCTTTTGTCACACTACACTACATTTTTGGTGAATAGGTAGGGGTACGATGAACCCCATACTCATTCACATAGGGAGGTCAGGGATCTGGGAACCCTCTAATATTGTTCTACATATTTTTGGTAAAAAAAATCGCAATAAGTGTATATTGTTTGGTTTGCGCAAAAGTTATAGCGTCTACAAATTAACATAGAAAAAAGTGCAGTGTTAAATATATGACAAAATATCTAATAACAAATATCAAAAGTTATAATGAGTGATTGTGGTCATCACCACATGTGACCACCGTAGTGAAAAGACTCGTCAAGAGACTAAATGTGCAAACAAAGTCCATAAATAATCCAATTCTTAAGTGAATAAACACATTCTAATTGTGACTGATTAGGAAAAGTTGATAGAAGATCCACCACCATATGTAATAAGGCTTACTAAAGGAATTGAACCGAGATGAACATATACCCACTAGGTCAATCAATCTGGTAACGGTTGATATACCATAGGAGGGATAGGAGGGTTTCAACACTCTCGATGAAACCTCAGGCTTGTAGATCCAAGAAACCCAGACAGGAAAACCAACAAGTACAGGTATCAGGGACACAGCAATGGGGCTCCCAATCATATGTCATGTATCATAACATCCAACCGATAGAAATATAAAAAAGAAGAAGAGCAGGGGCGCACATAGCGTAATTCTGCAAGATATCTCACAGCATTTATTAAAAAGGAAAAAACACTCACATTTGCAGTGATGTAAAAAGCGCTTAAAATCAAGGTAACAGTGGTATCAGAAATTGCCAAAATCATAGGTGGTGACACCAAATACACTGTACAGAGACATTATAGACAGTGTCATAATCGAGATCCAAGGGGGGTCACAGTTTCTGATTATCGATAGATACGTTCCACCTTGGAGAGGAGGGGCTAAGACCCAAGGTGTATCGAGATTAGAAACTTACTAGATTTATGAATTGCAATCTCACTCATCTAATGGTCTCAACGTGGAGTGGGATATCAACGGATTCATAAACCAGTCATAGAGTCGGTAGATTCTGGGTCCAGCAGGTTGTCCCTTTTTTTTTGGAAAGATTTTTTTCGTTTAATATATTTTTTGTAATGATTTTTTTTATTTTTTTGTATATTGATTTTCTTAATTTATGATTTTTGTAATGAACTTTGTACATTGATTTCTATAATTTGTGTAATGGTTTTGCACATAATTCACATATTGAATCACATTCATGGATGTATTTAATTTAATTGTAATAAGAAAACCCATATTCAATTATGGCTTCTAGGGTTGAGCGAACCCGAACTGTAAAGTTCAGGTTCGTAACGGACTTTTTGATTTTTGGTACCCATACCCGAACCCGAACAATTTACTGTAAGTTCGGGTTCGAGTTCGGTGTTCGGCAATGTAATGGCGTGCTGCAGGGCAGCCATTCCACATTTGTTTAACTCGTGTGACCTAGAAGCCATCACAGCCATGCCTACTAATGGCATGGCTGTGATTGGCCAGTGCAACATGTGACCCAGCCTCTATATAAGCTAGAGGAACACAGCACAGCACGTCACCCTGCTTTAGATAGGGTAGGGAAAGGCTGGCACTGCTGCTGGTCTGAGGGAGAGAATTAGATAGGAGTCAGACTCAGTCCTACTTCAGAAATCGAATTACTCAGCGATCTACATAGCACAGCAAGTCACTCTGCTTTAGATACTTTAGGGAAAGGTTCCTGGTGTTGGTTTTAGGGAGAGAAATAGAGTCAGTCCTGCTTCAGAAATCAAATTACACCAGCACTGCATATGTTACTGTGAGATACACCCTTTAGATACTGTTCTTCTATTGTGCTATTCAAAAAACATCCATTTAGGGCAAAAAAAAATGTTTGCAGTGTTTCCACCATATCTATCCACATTTGTTTGCAGAGTACTTGCCATGCTCTTACCAACATGATGCTGCCATTTGCAGCCCTCTAGCTCTTTCCATTACTTTTTTAGAGACATTTTAGTACTCAAAAGTTCTGGTCCCCATTGACTTCAATTGGGTTTGGGGTCAAGTTCGGGTCAAGTTCGGGTCAAGTTCGGGTCCCGAACCCGGACTTTTTTTCGAAGTTCGGCCGAACCCGTCAAACCCGAACATCCAGGTGTCTGCTCAACTCTAATGGCTTCTTTCTCAATCAAATGTAATATTCAGTTTACCATTAACTGTCCATATATTAATTTTCCATCACAATATATCACTTTTAGGTGTATGTTACGCTAATATCGTTTATATACACTCTATGTAGGTTGGATTAATTATTATTTGTTACATTTTGGGCTAATATTAATTATTATTACATATTAAAGGCCTATCCTGTTTAGCTAGTAGAGATTCTACGTATAAAATAATGTGTTTTTGATCGTCATCTGTATTCTAATATAATACAATCTGGACTTGTTCCGTTGTGACGCTGTCTATTGGCTACAATGGGACACATGACATGACGATGGATCGATTTTCTTCATCTTCCGGGATGCCAGTGCGGTGAGGCTTGGAACGCACGTGTGACGACTTCCGGTGTGGCACAGCACTGTGAGGTCTGGAACGCACGCGCCACGCGTGACGACTTACGGTATGGCATTGTAGATGTAAGATTCTGGCCCCCACAATAGAGATCTTTTTTATGTTACCAAGTTGTTGTACACAATTTAGTGCTAGCAGCTATTTACATTTATAATTCAATATTTAATTTAGCGCAGCGTCAACCTTTTGGTTTTTTTTTTATTTCCCCACAATAGAGAGGCTTAAATTGTGCAGAGCGTGCCCTCATCTGATGTGTTTTAACTGTAAGGTATATGCCGGAAGTATTATCACTTCGGGTTCAGCGTGCTTCTACCATTTCCGGTTCCAGATTTTCAGTCAGAATGAGGCTTGAACCGCACGCTACAGATTCCATCTTAGTAAACCCGGAAGTGGAAAGTCTTGATTGCTTTCTTTCCATTGGAGACATAATTTGTTTACTTTTATCTATATAAGGGTACTTGCAACAGTGGGTCAGTACCACAGATGATGTTCCTTAGAACGAAATGCGTCAGTAAGGATTACTGATGCCACTGTTACCTTTATTTTAAGTGCTTTTTACATCACTGCAAATGTGAGTGTTTTTTCCTTTTTAATAAATGCTGTGAGATATCTTGCAGAATTGCGCTATATGCGCCCCTGCTCTTCTTCTTTTTTATATTTCTATCGGTTGGATGTTATGATACATGACATATGATTGGGAGCCCCATCGCTGTGTCCCTGATACCTGTACTTGTTGGATTTCATGTCTGGGTTTCTTGGATCTACAAGCCTGAGGTTTCATCGAGAGTGTTTGGTGTCTGAGCCGCCTGTGACATCCCTCCTATGGTATATCGATCTTTACAAGTTTGATTGACCTAGTGCAGTGATGGCGAACCTGTGGCACGCGTGAACTACATCTCCCATAAGTCTCTGGAGCCAGGGATGATGTGTCTAGGATGAGCGTGGACAAGATGAAGGGTTGCTCTGGGTTGGATGGCAGGCGGAACATGTGGTGGGGATTGAGCCAATGGGGGGCCGTGTCTAGCATGGGGCGTAAACGAGATGAAGAGTTGCTCCGGGTTGGATGGCAGGCAGAACACGTGGTGGGGATTGAGCCAATGGTGGGCCGTGATGGTGCCTACTGAAGCTGCCCAATCACAGGCCGTTCTTATGCCAGGGAACTGACTGAGTTGGATGATGCATTGAAGTGCTGTGGCAATCGTTAAAGTAAGTGTACATGCTGTGTGGGGAATAAATGTGTTTAGCTGTGTACACTGTTTCTGTGCCTCTTCAAATAGAATCTATTCCTTGGGGACTTTTTTTTCTTCTTGTTCCCAACATTGCCACAAAATATGGAATTGTATAGTCAGAATAATGTTGTTTATATGCTGTCTGTGTTATATGCTGTCTGTGTTACAGCAGATATCTCATGCTTTGTGTTGGCTATTCAGGTTTATCTGGCTGGGAATGCCTGCTAGATTTTGCAGAGATCACTGCAGTACAGTGTGAGTTGTAAATACATATAGTTTTTGTCCCTGCCATCCCCCTGTATTTCATGATACCAGAGTCACATGCAGGGATGGACTGGCCATTGGGACTACAGGGAGTTTCCCGGTGGGCCGATGGCCCAGTGGGCCGGTTTCAGTGACAGCGGACCGCCGCCCCCTCCGCTCCTCTGTCTCTCCCTTCCTGCAGCGCTCACCTCCTCTCCCTCCCCGCAGCGATAACCTGGGGGGAACAAAGAAGCAGAGGGAGGACCAGAGGAGCAGGGAGGGCGACAGAGAAGCATGGGGGAGGGGACAGACAGCTGACTCAACAGCTATGGCCTGGGAGTTTCTCACTTCTGCCTAATCTTGTCCCATAAGGGGGGCACCAAATTGATTCTTTGCCCCGGGTGAAATAATGTCTAGCTTCCCCACTGGTACTGCCTATAAGAGTACCAGCCGTTCTACTCTAATAAAGTAGAAAGGCTAGTGGCTAGTGAAGGGGGAGAAGGGGGCTTGGGTGGCCGGGGGGGGGGGGTGCGGGAGTTGTCCGGCCGCCATTGGGAGAGATCTGTCAAAGTGGGCCAGTCTGGATGAAGTCCAGGGCCAAATTTTTGTCCCAGTCCAGCCCTGGTCACATGACAGACAGTCCAGAATCACTGGCATTATACAGAGAGGTGTAGAGATGTTGCTTGGAGTTTGCATTTGACGTGCATTGAACTGCACAGGCATTGTGAGTGAACCATTGGTAAAGCATTGCTACAGTTGTCTTTAAATGTTCACTTTCAGAAGGATGTTTCCTGGACATTAAGGACTATGAAGATAGTCAGGAATGAAAGATTTTCTAAGTAGTCTTCTGCTACAACAATGCAGGGCAATCAGTGTGTCTTCAGCTGGAGTAGAAATGTGTGCCAGCAGGGAATGGGGGGGGGGGGACTGGGAAATCCGCTGCAGCTGGAGAGTTGCTGGTTGCATGTCACCCTCTGTAACAGGATTTGTTTATCATCCAGCCAGTGCTTCTACTGAACAACTAGTAATTTAAAGTGCACCTGTCATGCAACTTGAGTGTATTGAATATTAATCTATAGTTAGAATAGTGATACTGGAATTTGATTGCACAATGCTAGGACAGCTTCCAAAAAATGTAACTTTTGTCAAAATGTGTTCTAGTTTTAGATCTTCTTGTACAAAACACTGGGCCAGATTCACGTAGAGCGGCGCATATATAGACCGGAGTAGCGCATCTCTGTTACGTTACGCCGGCTCAATTTCGTGACGCAAGTATCGTATCCACAGAGTATTTGCACCCAAATTTGCGCCAGCGTAACGTAAATTCCGAGGCGTAAGGCGGGGTAATTGAAAGTGGGAAGGAAGTGGGCGTGCTCCATTAAAATGAGCCGTGACCCTATGCAAATGAAGGGCCGGCCGGACTGCGCATGCGCGCATTATTCTGCACCTCACTGCGCATGCTCAGAACTCGGCCCAGCGCAATCAGTGAGATAGGAACTAGGCCCGGCGTACTTAGTGAGATACGCCCTGTGTATAAATAGGCCCAGACAAACGCCCTTCCATTGTAAAAGTACATCCATGTGTTTCCCTTCCTGAAGCAAGGTGCTTTTGTTCTGTTGTCTGTGGCTGTGTGTTGGTTTGTGTAGGACTGTTATAGTAAAGATTTATTGGAGTAGGAGATTGTATTAGCTGTTTGTTTTTTCTGAGTGTTTTTTGTGTCTGTTTTTTCTGTGTGTTTTTTGGTGTCTGTATTAGCTGTCTGTTTGTGCTGTTTGATTTTGGTGTCTGGTTTTTGCTGTCTCTTTTTGTGTCTGTTTGTGCTGTCTGTTTTTGTGTCTGTTTGGTGCTGACTGTTTGGTGGTGATATGGCACCAAAGAGGAGGAAGCTAAACTTCTCAGTCCGTGAGAAGGAGATCCTTGCCAGGGCCATCACCTGATATGGGCGATTTTTGCATGGCCCTGAGAGCCGGGACACCACCCCGGCCAGGAAGAAAGAGATCCTCCAGGAGATAGTTGATGATATCAATATCTTGGGGGGAGACAAGGACCGTCAGTGGGATCTCCAAAAAGATTAATGATCTGAGGAGCGTGGTCCGTGATAAGCTGGCCAAGCTTACAGCACATTCCAGGGGCACTGGAGGGGGACCACCTTGCACCATCAGGCTGACTGAGGAGGAGCGTGCAGTGGCCCGGTGCTTCAACAGCCAGCAAGTGGTGGGCCTGCCTGGCTTTGACTCCGATGAGGCCGTGAGGACAGGTAAGTTTTTTTTTTCTATCTGGTGTGTAGCATGTGTGGGGGGGGAGGGAATATGTGACAAGTGTGTGGATCCTCCATCAGGGGTAGCCCCTCCCACTCCTACCCCAACTGGGCTCCCCCCCAGGGGGCTCCCCTTCTCCCAGGCCACAAGCCTCATCTGCAGGCAGGAAGGCCACCCGGAAAACCAGGGGGGTGTCAGACTTTCTGCCAGCCAATCTTATTTTTGTTTGTTTACTGTGATTATGATTTGTTTTATGCTTGTGAATGATGTATGAATGTGGGGGTGACATTCCTGCCATAAAAGGGGTGTCACCCTCAGTTTTGGTGGAGAAGGGATCCCCAGGACCAGGGAGAAGTGATCCCAGGTCCATGTGAAAGGTGTATGAATGTACAGTGACATAATTGGAGCCTTGGCGGGGCGTTGCTGCTCCCTAGTACCGTGCGGTGTACTTTGGTCTAATCCAATTCGATGAGGATGTGGGGTGTGTGTGCTAGGGACCACAGTGGTGTGCATGCATGCATTCTACTTGTGCCATGATTAATGTGTGTTTAACGTGCAAAGGTGCCTTCTGCGCGCCTCTAAAGTCACTAGTATAGCTTTGAGCATGGATGCCCCTGGCATGTTGGCATACAGATTGTTGTCCTGCAAGTGTGTGTGCTCAGCTCGTCCCTAACTGTGTTGCTTTAGCTGACCTGCACACGTCTGGTGCAAAGTTAAGCCTGCTTTTATAAGGGGTAACTTTACGCCGGACATTCAGCTGATGCGCACATGGCGTAGCCGGCACCGCACAAGCGTACTTTTGTGGATCGCCGTATCTCCTTCATTTGCATATTTGACTAGCAAAACAATGGTGCGTCTAGCGTATTTTTGAGCCCCAAGATGCGACGGTGTAATCGTTTTACGTCGGTCGGAAAAATCTGGTTTTCAGGCGTATCTCGTTTTGAGGATACGGCGCATAGATACGCACGGCGCATATTTACAATTACGCTGTGCATCTCTAGATACGCCGGCGTAAGTGCTTTGTGAATCTGGCCCACTATGACTACATTATGAATACACAATGGCCCAGATTCAGGTAGATTTGCCCATTACTTACACATGAGCTGCTCAGCTGAATTTCTCTGCGCTGGGGCAATTTTGCCAAATTGCCACCTGATTCAGGAATCGTTTGTTCATTTAATTTGCTCCTGTTTAAGGCAAAGCTGAGGGCGCAAGGCCGCGCAAGTGAAAGTGGGTGTGCCCCTATGTAAATGAGCATTTTTCGGCCCAGCAGAGGTTTGCGCCGGGCGCGCAATGCGCAGTTAGAGCGCTGCCGTCTGCGCATGCGTCAAACTGCGCCTAGCATACTTTCAGGGCAAATCCTGCTCAGCTGCTTGCACTGAGCAAATAAATAGGAGCAGACTTGCGCAGGTTCTTTGCTGAATTTCATCCTGCTTTTTCCAACCCCCCCTGAGCAAGGAAATTCAGCCCATTTTGAAGAGATGGCACCTCCCAAAGGAACTAAAAAAAGAAAGGCAAACTTCGTGGCTGCGGAAATGGACATCCTAATTGCTGCACTCCAGCAACATAAAGAACTCCTATATGGTGCCCAGCGGGCAAACACCACCGTTGCCCAAAGGAGGGCTATCTATGAAGCCATAGCCCTGGACATCAATTCCCTGGGTAATGAGGATCGTTCCTGGGATGACATCCAGAAAAAACTGAATGATATGAGGCGCAGGGTCCGGGATAAACTGGCTCATATCCGAAAACATACCGGATGCACGGGAGGTGGACCACGATGTAAGATCCGCCTAAATCATGAGGAGGAGCTTATTGCCCAAACTTTTGTGCAGGAGCAGGTGGAGGGACTTGCAGGGTACGACTCCACTGTTGGGAACTTGGGGACTGGTAAGTTATTTTTGTTTCATATCTGCTGTGCATCATGGGAGGGGGTAGAAGTGAACATATTTGTGGGTAGAAGTGAAGATGGAACTATTATTTTTGTTTCATATCTGCTGTGCATCATGGGAGGGGGTAGAAGTGAACATATTTGTGGGTAGAAGTGAAGATGGAACTATTATTTTTGTTTCATATCTGCTGTGCATCATGGGAGGGGGTAGAAGTGAACATGTGAGCAGTGTGTTGCACCAGCAAAATCTTTCGTTTTGGTGTCATCCACAGGTGGTAATGAGTAGTGTTGCTCACGAATATTCGCATTGCGAATATTCGACTCGAATATAGCATATTCGAGAAATCGCGCTATATTTCGAAATTCGCGGTGAATATTCGCAATTCCGAATATTCGATTTTTTACAATTTTTTTTTTGAATCAGATCACATCCTAGATATCTCCATCGACGTCTAAAAGCATTGCTGGTATCATTAGAGACCCTGGGCCGAGTAGCTGAAGCGTTCATTGAATTTTCCAGAAAGATCGCAATGCGATTATTCGGCAAACGCAATATCGCGCGATTATTTTCCTCGCCCCGATCTTCCGCATCAGAGCGATTTTTACAGTTTCATTTTTAAAACAGATCACATCCTAGTGATCTCCATAGACGTCTGAAAGCATTGCTGGTATGATTAGAGCCATTGGGCCGAGTAGCTGAAGCGATCATTTTATATTGCCGAATAATCGCAATGCGAATATTCGGCAATAGGAATATTGCGCGATTATTTGCTCCGCCCTTTTGCATCAGAGCCAATCAGAGTTCTCCTTCCACACTCGTCACAGGTTAGCAACCAATAGGAACCTGCCTGCATGGACATTATATAAGCTCACTCCCAGCACCATTTCATTGCAGATTCAGAAGCTTGCTATAGAGTGTGGAGGCTGTTTCTGTGTTCCTGGTTTCCTGGTTTCCTGTGTCTTTGTTCTTGATTGATTTAGATCATCACCAGCATTGCTATTTAGTGATTCCAGTGGATCTTTTCCAGTATATCAACTGCTTTTTTCAAAGCAATAGACCCAAGAGCTTTTTTCAAAGCTACGTTTTGTGCTGTTTTGTGCTGTTTTTTTCATTTGTGTTACTGTTTGATCCTGCAATCCTCCCTGTTCAGTTATATTTGCAAGAGATTTCAGAACACATATTGATCTGAGCTTTATAAAAGAGCTTTTCTAAAAGCTAAGTTTTGTTCATCTTGTGTTACTGTCAGATCTTGCAGGTTCACTGTTCAGTGATATTTGATAGGCATCTCAGTTCAAATTTTGTTTAGTTTTCCCTAAAGAGCTTTTATAAAAGCTAAGTTTTGTGTTCAGTTTAGTTAAATTTTGTGTAGTAAGTGTACACACTGTTAGTGTACATTTATTTCATCTAGCTTAGCTTAGTGTGTGTTTAGTGTCTGTGTTTTGTGTTTAAAAAAAAAAAAAAAAAAAAAAGTTAGTGTTTGTTTAGTGCTTTTTTTTTTTTTCTTTAATTTTGTAGTCCTTGTCTGGTGTACTACTTTTCTTATAGTTTAGTAGCTGTCTGTGTACGTCTTTGTCTGCGTGCCTGTCTTGTAAAAAAAACACAAAAACACATTTTGTTCACATTTTCCCCCCCAATAAAGTTTAACCCCCCCCACACACATATCAGCAATTATGAGCGGCATCCGTGGCCGTGGCAGTAGGGGTAGGGGAGTTACTCCCAGTGCTGGATCGCTGCCAGCACGGGGTACCTCTCGTGCCCCTACTAGTGGTAGAGGATCGGGTGCAAGGGGAGTACGCCTGATCCGGGAGTTCTTCCCATCGGGCAGCCGCCCGATATTGCCATCTCAGGCTCAAGTAGTGGTGGACTACATGGGGCACAGCAGTGCCACTGAGTCGTCGGTCCCGACTCACAGTAGTACCACCATTACACCGTTGCCTGTACTACCCCCCCCCAGCCCCCAAGAGTCCAGCATCTTACTGTTCGACAGCGACAGTGATAGGGATCTCTTGGGGGAGGCCATGCATCAGGCAGACCTCCAGCTCTGTCCTGATGGTCAGGACCTTTTTGAAGGGATGGATGAGGAGGATGGGATACCTGCTGGCAGTATCCCAGAGACATCCCTTCAAACTGGTGCTGCTGTTTTGGTGCAGGAAACAGCAGCACCTAGTCAGACCCAGGCGTGGGTGAGGGGACAGCGGAGCCAGGCTAGAGGCTCCATGTCACGTGGTTCCCTCAGACCAACACATCTCAGCCCTTGGTCTGACATCTCTGGGGGCGAAGAGGGTGACCCATCATGGTTGCCATCTGACGCGTCGGCTCACTACGTCAGTGACGACGGGGAAGGTAGGCACCCTGGTGAAACGGTGCGCCAGGTCACCACCAGGGAGACCATCGTCAGGGTCTCCACTGGTGATGGCAGCAGGAGGTGTCAGGAGGAGGAGCAGCAGCAGCAGCAGCAGCAGCAGGCAGCTCCACCTGTGCGCACCGAATCCCAGCAGGTGCAAGTAAGCATCACCCCATCTGACAGGAGGGCGGTGCTGAAGTCACCTGTCTGGAATTTCTTTACCCTGGTGGCAGACAACCCTACCGTGGCCATCTGCCGGATTTGTAAAGTGAGGGTGAAGAGAGGGAAGTGTTTGGCTCGGGTGGGTACCACAGCCCTGAACCAGCACCTCAGGATAAACCACTGGGCGTTGTATGAGGAGATGAAGCGTGGTGGTGGTAGCAGCGCCACCACCACAAGTGAGCAGGGTACAGCAGCCCCTGCCACATCTTCATCTGTTTCCAGCAGGTCATGCCCCCCCGCTCCCTCTAGTAGAGGTACTGGTACCGGCAGCCAGACCTCTACTTCCACAGCACCCTCCACGTCTGTGTCCCGCACTGCCGTCCGGCGCCAGGCGTCGATTTCAGACGCCTTTGACCGCACCACTCCCTTCCCCCCTGGAGACCGACGTGTGCGTTCCCTCAATGGGCTCCTGGCAAGGGTTATTGCCCAACATCTGCTGCCCTTCAACATAGTTGACAGCAACCCCTTCAGGCAGATGTTGGAGCAGGCCCAACCCCAATGGCGTGTCCCCAGCCGCCATTTCTTTGCCAGGACTGGTGTCCCTGCCCTACACCAGCACATTGTTCAGAATGTAACCCTGTCGCTGGATCACGCTGTCAGCGACAGGGTTCATCTGACAATGGATGGCTGGACCAGCAGGCATGGGCAGGGACGCTACATCAGCTTCACGGCCCATTGGGTTTCCCTCCGAGGCGTCGGTGAGGGATCGTCGGCAACCGATCTTGTGGTGCCGCCCCGGGGTGTCCAGGGGAGAACTGCTGGTCTCCCTCAAGCCACTGTCTCCGCAGCTGCTGAGCCTCCCAGCAAGCGCCCCCGTAGCTACTCAAGTGTGGGGCACGTGCGCTGTCAGGCCGTGCTCCAGCTTGTTAGTTTAGGGGACCGGAGACACACTGCAGAAGAAGTGCTGAAAGCACTTCAAGCTCAGGTCCAGAAGTGGCTGACACCCCGAAGGCTCCAGCCAGGTATGGTTGTCTGCGATAACGGCAGCAACCTACTCGCCGCCCTCCATGCTGGCAGTCTGACGCACGTGCCCTGTCTGGCACATGTCCTCAACCTGGTGGTGCAGAAGTTCCTGCGCACTTATCCAGGGTTGAGTGACATTGTGGCAAAGGCGCGTAGGATTGCCAGCCACTTCAGGCGCTCCCCAACCGCTACCGCGTCCCTGTCCAAATTGCAGCGGAAGTACAATCTGCCCCTTCACAGGCTGATTGTGGACAGTGTGACGCGGTGGAACTCCACCCTCCACATGCTGAAGAGGTTGTGGGAGCAGCAAAGGGCGGTGAGGGAGTACCTGATGGAACTAGGCACTCAGAGGGCTTCACCACAACTCCCTTTCATCGCCTGTGCGCAGTGGGGGCAGATAAACCAGGTCTGCCAAGTGTTGTCCTCCTTCGAGCAGGCGACCAAGATGGTCAGCAGTGAGCAAATTGGCCTCAATAGCGTGCTGCCAATACTGTTCATGCTGGAGAGGACACTAGATCGCCTGCTCGAGGCTGGGGAGAGTGCCTTGGTGGAGCAGGAGGAGTCAGCAATGCTCCACCGAGACCAGGGCCAGGACCAGGAGGAGGAGGAGGAGGAGGAGGAGGATGATGATGAAGAGGAGGAGGAGGTGGTTGCTGGTGTCGTCCCGGAGTCAGGGCCTGGTCAGGAGGGAGAGCCGGTGTTGGGGGCACCGATAGTCCGGGGGTTGGGCATGTCTGAGTTTGACCAGCAGCGCCTCAGGGAAGAAGAGTCGCACCTCATTAACCTGGCCAGCATTGAGGAGTCACAGCGGGCTGTGCTCTTCCCCATGGCTGCCCACATGCTCAGATGCCTCAGGAGGGACCCCCGGGTTAAGACCATCAAGACGAGGGATGATTTCTGGATGGCCACCCTTTTGGATCCCAGGTGCAAGGGGAAACTGGAGCAGTTCATCCCAGCCAGCCGGAGGCAGCACCGGATGGAGGAACTGCAGGCAGCCATTGTCAGACGGTTGGAGCAGGCAACTCCCCGGCCTCCAGTTGTCCCCCCTCATCTCACCCAGCAGGTGGCTGCACCCAGCTGCAGCCGAGCAGGGGACCTAATGGAAGAGATGAGGATGTTCTTCCAAACCGAGCGACCCAGTACCACCACCAGCAGCAGCAGCAGCAGTCACCACCAGCGGCTGGCCCACATGGTGGCAGACTACATGGCGTCCGTCGGTGCTTCTGACAGTATGAGCACCGACGACCCCATGGAGTACTGGGTTGCCAGATTGGACACCTGCCGCGAGCTCGCTCAGTATGCGCTGGAGTTATTGTCTTGCCCCCCCTCCAGCGTACTATCTGAGCGGACATTCAGCGCGGCAGGTGGGGTGGTCACGGACAAGAGGACCCGTCTGTCCACAGAGTCCGTGGACAGACTCACATTCATAAAGATGAATGAGTCCTGGATCGGCGGTGACTTTCTGGCACCCGTCGTCGGTTCAGGGCGCTGAAGGGTCCCTTGCCATGCATTCCCTGATGAAGCCCCGGACCTGATGTATTTACAGTGCTGAATATAACTATTTCAACATCAGAGAAAATCAATGTTAATATTTGGTACAGTAGGCTTTCTTTGCAATTACAGCGGTCAAAAATTTCTTGTAGTTTTACACCAGCTTTGCACACACTGGAGGAGGGATTTTGGCCCACTCCTCCACACAGATCTTCTCTACATCAGTCATGTTTCTGGGCTATCGCTGAGAAACACGGAGTTTGAGCTCCCTCCAAAGATTCTCTATTGGGTTTAGGTCTGGAGACTGGCTAGGCCACGCCAGAACCTTGATATGCTCCTTACAGAGCCAATCCTTGGTTATCCTGGCTGTGTGCTTTGGGTCATTCTCATGTTGGAAGACCCAGCCTCGACCCATCTTCAAAGCTCTAACTCAGGGAAGGAGGTTGTTGCCCAAAATCTTGCAATACATGGCCCCGGTCATCCTCTCCTTAATACAGTGCAGTCACCCTGTCCCATGTGCAGAAAAACACCACCAAAGCATGATGCTACCACCCCCATGCTTCACATTAGGGATGGCGTTCTTGGCATGGTACTCATCATTATTCTTCCTCCGAACACGGTTAGTGAAATTATGATCAAAAAATTATATTATAGTCTCATCTGACCACATGATTTTCTCCCATGACTCCTTTGGATCAGTCAAGACAATTATGTCAGCAGTTATTTCACACCCTATATACTCTTATTAAGACTGCTGTACATCATGGCAACTCCTGCCCATGTGATATGACTCTGTATCAACTACTACTGTTAATACTACTACTGCTGCTTCTGCTGCTGCTGCTGCCCAGTCAAGACACCTATGTCAGCAGTTATTTGACACTCTATATACTCCTATTCCTACTGCTGTTCATCATGGCACCTCCTGCCCATGTGATATGACTCTGTATCAACTACTACTGTTAATACTACTGCTGCTTCTGCTGCTGCTGCCCAGTCAAGACACCTATGTCAGCAGTTATTTGACACTCTATATACTCCTATTCCTACTGCTGTTCATGATGGCACCTCCTGCCCATGTGATATGACTCTGTATCAACTACTACTGTTAATACTACTGCTGCTGCTTCTGCTGCTGCTGCTGCCCAGTCAAGACACCTATGTCAGCAGTTATTTGACACTCTATATACTCCTATTCCTACTGCTGTTCATGATGGCACCTCCTGCCCATGTGATATGACTCTGTATCAACTACTACTGTTAATACTACTGCTGCTTCTGCTGCTGCTGCCCAGTCAAGACACCTATGTCAGCAGTTATTTGACACTCTATATACTCCTATTCCTACTGCTGTTCATCATGGCACCTCCTGCCCATGTGATATGACTCTGTATCAACTACTACTGTTAATACTACTGCTGCTGCTTCTGCTGCTGCTGCTGCCCAGTCAAGACACCTATGTCAGCAGTTATTTGACACTCTATATACTCCTATTCCTACTGCTGTTCATGATGGCACCTCCTGCCCATGTGATATGACTCTGTATCAACTACTACTGTTAATACTACTGCTGCTTCTGCTGCTGCTGCCCAGTCAAGACACCTATGTCAGCAGTTATTTGACACTCTATATACTCCTATTCCTACTGCTGTTCATCATGGCACCTCCTGCCCATGTGATATGACTCTGTATCAACTACTACTGTTAATACTACTGCTGCTGCTTCTGCTGCTGCTGCTGCCCAGTCAAGACACCTATGTCAGCAGTTATTTGACACTCTATATACTCCTATTCCTACTGCTGTTCATGATGGCACCTCCTGCCCATGTGATATGACTCTGTATCAACTACTACTGTTAATACTACTGCTGCTTCTGCTGCTGCTGCCCAGTCAATACACCTATGTCAGCAGTTATTTGACACTCTATATACTCCTATTCCTACTGCTGTTCATGATGGCACCTCCTGCCCATGTGATATGACTCTGTATCAACTACTACTGTTAATACTACTGCTGCTTCTGCTGCTGCTGCCCAGTCAAGACACCTATGTCAGCAGTTATTTGACACTCTATATACTCCTATTCCTACTGCTGTTCATGATGGCACCTCCTGCCCATGTGATATGACTCTGTATCAACTACTACTGTTAATACTACTGCTGCTGCTTCTGCTGCTGCTGCTGCCCAGTCAAGACACCTATGTCAGCAGTTATTTGACACTCTATATACTCCTATTCCTACTGCTGTTCATGATGGCACCTCCTGCCCATGTGATATGACTCTGTATCAACTACTACTGTTAATACTACTGCTGCTTCTGCTGCTGCTGCCCAGTCAAGACACCTATGTCAGCAGTTATTTGACACTCTATATACTCCTATTCCTACTGCTGTTCATGATGGCACCTCCTGCCCATGTGATATGACTCTGTATCAACTACTACTGTTAATACTACTGCTGCTTCTGCTGCTGCTGCCCAGTCAAGACACCTATGTCAGCAGTTATTTGACACTCTATATACTCCTATTCCTACTGCTGTTCATGATGGCACCTCCTGCCCATGTGATATGACTCTGTATCAACTACTACTGTTAATACTACTGCTGCTTCTGCTGCTGCTGCCCAGTCAAGACACCTATGTCAGCAGTTATTTGACACTCTATATACTCCTATTCCTACTGCTGTTCATGATGGCACCTCCTGCCCATGTGATATGACTCTGTATCAACTACTACTGTTAATACTACTGCTGCTTCTGCTGCTGCTGCCCAGTCAATACACCTATGTCAGCAGTTATTTGACACTCTATATACTCCTATTCCTACTGCTGTTCATGATGGCACCTCCTGCCCATGTGATATGACTCTGTATCAACTACTACTGTTAATACTACTGCTGCTTCTGCTGCTGCTGCCCAGTCAAGACACCTATGTCAGCAGTTATTTGACACTCTATATACTCCTATTCCTACTGCTGTTCATCATGGCACCTCCTGCCCATGTGATATGACTCTGTATCAACTACTACTGTTAATACTACTGCTGCTGCTTCTGCTGCTGCTGCTGCCCAGTCAAGACACCTATGTCAGCAGTTATTTGACACTCTATATACTCCTATTCCTACTGCTGTTCATGATGGCACCTCCTGCCCATGTGATATGACTCTGTATCAACTACTACTGTTAATACTACTGCTGCTTCTGCTGCTGCTGCCCAGTCAAGACACCTATGTCAGCAGTTATTTGACACTCTATATACTCCTATTCCTACTGCTGTTCATGATGGCACCTCCTGCCCATGTGATATGACTCTGTATCAACTACTACTGTTAATACTACTGCTGCTGCTTCTGCTGCTGCTGCTGCCCAGTCAAGACACCTATGTCAGCAGTTATTTGACACTCTATATACTCCTATTCCTACTGCTGTTCATGATGGCACCTCCTGCCCATGTGATATGACTCTGTATCAACTACTACTGTTAATACTACTGCTGCTTCTGCTGCTGCTGCCCAGTCAAGACACCTATGTCAGCAGTTATTTGACACTCTATATACTCCTATTCCTACTGCTGTTCATCATGGCACCTCCTGCCCATGTGATATGACTCTGTATCAACTACTACTGTTAATACTACTGCTGCTGCTTCTGCTGCTGCTGCTGCCCAGTCAAGACACCTATGTCAGCAGTTATTTGACACTCTATATACTCCTATTCCTACTGCTGTTCATGATGGCACCTCCTGCCCATGTGATATGACTCTGTATCAACTACTACTGTTAATACTACTGCTGCTTCTGCTGCTGCTGCCCAGTCAATACACCTATGTCAGCAGTTATTTGACACTCTATATACTCCTATTCCTACTGCTGTTCATGATGGCACCTCCTGCCCATGTGATATGACTCTGTATCAACTACTACTGTTAATACTACTGCTGCTTCTGCTGCTGCTGCCCAGTCAAGACACCTATGTCAGCAGTTATTTGACACTCTATATACTCCTATTCCTACTGCTGTTCATGATGGCACCTCCTGCCCATGTGATATGACTCTGTATCAACTACTACTGTTAATACTACTGCTGCTGCTTCTGCTGCTGCTGCTGCCCAGTCAAGACACCTATGTCAGCAGTTATTTGACACTCTATATACTCCTATTCCTACTGCTGTTCATGATGGCACCTCCTGCCCATGCGATATGACTCTGTATCAACTACTACTGTTAATACTACTGCTGCTTCTGCTGCTGCTGCCCAGTCAAGACACCTATGTCAGCAGTTATTTGACACTCTATATACTCCTATTCCTACTGCTGTTCATGATGGCACCTCCTGCCCATGTGATATGACTCTGTATCAACTACTACTGTTAATACTACTGCTGCTTCTGCTGCTGCTGCCCAGTCAAGACACCTATGTCAGCAGTTATTTGACACTCTATATACTCCTATTCCTACTGCTGTTCATCATGGCACCTCCTGCCCATGTGATATGACTCTGTATCAACTACTACTGTTAATACTACTGCTGCTTCTGCTGCTGCTGCCCAGTCAATACACCTATGTCAGCAGTTATTTGACACTCTATATACTCCTATTCCTACTGCTGTTCATGATGGCACCTCCTGCCCATGCGATATGACTCTGTATCAACTACTACTGTTAATACTACTGCTGCTTCTGCTGCTGCTGCCCAGTCAAGACACCTATGTCAGCAGTTATTTGACACTCTATATACTCCTATTCCTACTGCTGTTCATGATGGCACCTCCTGCCCATGTGATATGACTCTGTATCAACTACTACTGTTAATACTACTACTGCTGCTTCTGCTGCCCAGTCAAGACACCTATGTCAGCAGTTATTTCACACCCTATATACTCTTATTAAGACTGCTGTTCATCATGGCACCTCTTGCCCGAGTGATTTGACACTGTATTGTCAATGTCTACTACTACTATTACAGCTCAGTCAAGACACCTGTGTCCCAATTTTTTGGTACACTATTGACTACTATGACCACTACTGATGCTGTAAAGTATTCCCCAAGTGTTTTTATGCTATGTATTACTATTACCACTACTGCTTGTAAATCATGCCTGTGTGATACTTAGTGGGAATGCTTTAATAAGCATTCCTAGTATGGATACCCGTAAATGTATTAATCTTAATTAGTGTGAATGCTTTAATAAACATTTCCAGTATTGATATCCGTAAATTTAGTAATCTTATTATTCCTTAAGTTTTTTGGTTCTGCGTAACTTCGGCATACTTTCAGCTATTGAGACCATTCAACTGTAAAAATGTTCGTCTCGTTCAGCTAATGATGGGACTTCTTCAAGTTTTTTTCTACTTTTTACACTTTTATAAATTTTAAGCTTTTAGACCCTTTTTTTAAACATTGAAGTCAATGAGAACATCCTTTTCCCCTTTGAATTCACATGCCATGCCAAAAGTTTCAGCTACTTCATACTTTCACTTACAGACACTGAAAAAACTTTAAAGCGGTCACAAAATATTTAGCTATCCGGCTATGACTTTTCAGATCGTTATCGTTTACAATTTTTTGGTGAAAACGCAATTTACGTTTTGCGAATTTTTCACAAAAATGCAATAGGTTATAATGTAATCCTATGGAGGGGATTTAGAGTCTGTCATGTGACCTTAACATTGGAGATCTTTGTAATTAAAAATATCTTTACAAAAAGGGGAAACAAATTGGTCTCACGCCCACAAGATCTACTTTTCATACACAATTTTTAGATCAAAACGTAGCTATGCTTGTCTGGTTTATGGCAATGTGACCAATTCTGCGATACGTATTTTAGTTTTAATTATTGGAGCAACAGCCAGAAATTATGTCTCATAGACTCTCATGTGAAATTATCTAAAAAATGTTGCTGCAGAACTCACAAAGACGCTCTTTTCTAAATCGCAGAAATGGCCACATTTTTAAGTTTATCTACATAAATGTCATATCGATGCGTTTACAAGGGCCGTGTATTTCAAACGGTGTAGTCGTTGTATCAATTGCATGTACGTTTGAGGATTTATTAAGCTTTGTTTGGAGGCTTAAATCATGTATTAGATCTGTGAATTAAAAGCGTTTGTAATGTTATTTCTTTCCATAAATAACTTTCCTGACCTCAGTGCAATATTCCTCCTCACTGACCTGGGGGGGAGGGGAAACCTATTGAGGGGGGAGGGGCGACCAGGAAGTCAGCATACTCTATACTTTGCAGATAGAGAAAGAAGCTGTGTGTCCTAAAGATAGTGTAGTGGTTATGGTGAATGTCTTTGGCAAGGGGCTCACCAATTAAGCATTCCCACTCGCATTTTCCTCAGGAAATGCATTGTCTAGTTATATTATATTTTAATACTCCTGCTGCTGCCTCCATGCTGAGTAAAGCTTCATGACCTTTCTGGCACAGCGGATCCACCAACAGCCTCCGCTACAAGCTACCAGACCGGACTACCAGACCGGATCTAAACAGCAAGTGTAACTATAACAATGAACCTTATGTTAAACCCTGTTTTGCGGCATTTATACTGCAACCATTGGGCTGACTGCAAGAGCTCATCTGCATTCTCTCTCTTTCTTGCTCTCCCTCTCTCTCTCTTTGTATATATATATATATATATTGTTGCTTTTGTTATGTTCATTTTTCAACAGTTTATTTTGTGTTCGTCGTGTCTGTGTCGTGTGCTTTAGTTTGTCCTAGGTTAATGTTAAATAAAATAATAGTATAAAATGTTTTTGCTTATTATGAAGTTAAATGTGTTGATGTTGATTTGTTTGATGTGAAGTTAGATGTGTTGAAAAACCTACAACTCTATCTCAAAAAGAAATGAAACATTTCCAAAAAATAAGTTTTTTTAATACAAAAATAAATTTAAATATAGCTCTCAATCCGTTTTTGAATGCGGTGCATTTCCGCAATCTGACCCGATAGCTGCTGCTCTAGCAGAGCATTTTGTTGGTTGAGGTAGCTCATCTTACGCTGGTTCTGAAGGATCTTCTGGTGCGTCTTTTCAATGAGTATATTTTGCCTCTTCAGATCTCTTGATGCTTTTAGGATATAATAAAAAAACATTTGGATTTCAAATAACGTTACCAAATAAATAAATATTTTTTTTTGCTTATTAATCAATCATTATCATGTGTATACACTTGTTATGTGTCTAACACATCCCGGGAGTGCAGAATTATTAGGCAAATGAGTATTTGGACCACATCATCCTCTTTATGCATGTTGTCTTACTCCAAGCTGTATAGGCTCGAAAGCCTACTACAGATTAGGCATATTAGGTAATGTACATCTCTGTAATGAGAAGGTGTGTGGTCTAATGACATCAACACTCTATATCAGGTGTGCATAATTATTAGTCAATTTCCTTTTCTTTGGCAAAATTGACCAAAAGAAGGATTTGACAGACTCTGAAAAGTCCAAAATAGAGAGATATCTAGCAGAGGGATGCAGCACTCTTAAAGTTGCAAAGCTTCTGAAGCGTGATCATCAAACAAAAGAAGCGTGTGGAAAAACAAAGGTGCAAAATAACTGCCCATGAACTGAGAAAAGTTAAGCGTGCAGCTGCCAAGATGCCACTTGCCACAAGATTGGCCATATTTCAGAGCTGCAACATCACTGGGGTGCCCAAAAGCACAAGGTGTGCAATACCCAGAGACATGGCCAAGGTAAGAAAGGCTGAAAGACGATGACCACTGAACAAGACACACAAGCTGCAACGTCAAGACTGTGCCAATAAATATCTCAAGAAAGATTTTTCTAAGGTTTTATGGACTACTGAAATGAGAGTGAGTCTTGATGGGCCAGATGGAAGAGCCCGTGGCTGGATTGGTAAAGGGCAGGGAGCTCCAGTCCGACTCAGACGCCAGCAAGGTGGTGGTGGAGTACTGGTTTGGGCTGGTATCATCAAAGATGAGCTTGTGGGGCCTTTTCGGATTGAGGATGGAGTCAAGCTCAACTCCCAGTCCTACTGCCAGATTATGGAAGAGACCTTCTTCAAGCAGTGGTACAGGAAAAAGTCACCATCCTTCAAGAAAAACATGATTTTCATGCAGGACAATGCTCCATCACACGTGTCAAAGTACTCCACAGCGTGGCTGGCAAGGAAGGGTATTAAATAAAAAAAAGTAATGACATGGCCTCCTTGTTCACCTGATCTGAACCCCATTGAGAACCTGTGGTCCATCATCAAATGTGGGATTTACAAGGAGGGAAAACAGTACACCTCTCTGAACAGTGTCTGGCAGGCTGTGGTTGCTGCTGCACGCAATGTTGATGGTGAACAGATCAAAACACTGACAGAATCCATGGATGTCAGGCTTTTGAGTGTCCTTGCAAAGAAAGGTGGCTATATTGGTCACTGATTTGTTTTTGTTTTGTTTTTAAATGTCAGAAATGTGTATTTGTGAATGTTGAGATGTTATATTGGTTTCACTGTTAAAAATAAATCATTGAAATGGCTATCTATTTATTTTTTGGTTAAGTTGCCTAATAATTCTGCACAGTAATAGTAGTCACCTGCACACACAGATATCCCCCGAAAATAACTAACACTAAAAACAAACTAAAAACTACTTCCAAAAAAATTCAGCTTTGATATTAATGAGTTTTTGGGGTTCATTGAGAACATGGTTGTTGTTCAATAATAAAATGAATCCTCAAAAAATACAACTTGCCTAATAATTATGCACTACCTGTATACTTCTAGCATCAATACCATATTATGGTTATACAATCTGACAGGTGCGCTTTATATGTTGTCCATTTTTATATCTACATTTTGTTGTTGAAATGTTATTAATCATTGTGCACATATTTACCTTCCTGAATGAGGCTCACAGGACCGCTCTCTTCCTCCTGCTCTTCTGCTTGAGAAGTTGGGGTGGTGGGGGGGGGGAGCTCCTCAGCTTGCTCCTCAACAGGAGCTGGGGTTGGGGAGTGGGAGGGCCCTGGCTGCTCCTCCTCATCCATGTCCTCCTCTGCCGCATCCTCCTCTGCCGCATCCTCCTCCTCCTCCTCATCGGCCTGGCGCCTTCTGCGCTTGGCGCGGACAACTGGCATTGGAGCTCCTATAATAACACAATGTTCATATATTATAAAAATGTTTTCTAATGACGTATGCAAATTCTGTGTACTGTGCTGTATTGTATATGAATACAAATTGATTTATATAGACAGTTAACCAATGGGACAATGTTATATTAAAGGGTCTTGTGGGCACTACAGGGGACTGAGCGTGAGCTGGGATGCAACCATGTTAAAATGAGCTGTTTTTGTCTCCTTTGTTTTGTTCAGACCATCTCATGTTAAAAAAGGGCCTGATGGAGCACACGGGATTACTATAACAACCCCACTCCTAACACAGGAATTTAGTGGTAATCTATATATATAAAACTCAACGTGTGTGTGTGCATAAATGTATGTATGTATGTATGTATGTATGTATGTTCCAGCATCACGTACAAACGGCTAAAGATATTTATATGAAACTTGGCACACAGGTTACTTATATGTCAGCCACAAACATAGGATAGGTGGTTTAAACCTTACCCACCCCCACTTGCCATGGTCGGGGTTTTTCTTTAAAGTCCCATGCAAAGCAATGGGAAAATTATGTTCCCACATAACTTCTGTGTTCCTGTCTGCTGCCCCATGTCTTTTTTCAACAGTACTATGAATACCTTGGCCGGTGGTGATATATGTTAGCACAACATGGCATCTTGGTTAACAACATCTGACCTTACATGAATTACATATGACCTTACATAACTGTCACCAAAGGAGCTGCGGTGGCTCCACGCGATTGCCACTGCACTGACAACTGATTCACCTCTGCAGCTAGGGGTTCGGATCCCGCTCTCGGCTACCTGTGAATTGAGTTTGGTGGTCTCAGCCCCGCCACTGGTGGGTGTGCTATGCGAGGTTGGGTTGGGAGGACCCCCTCACACCCGCCATTGCCAACCGGGGCATGGAGAAAGGTGGCAGATTGCCTCTGGGGGAGGCCTCCCAACTCCTGCAGGCCGGCTCCTCTCTCTTTCGAGTTCACGCACAAAATACACTTTTTTAAAAAAAAACATAACTGTCAACAATAACTTACCTGGATGATATTTAGCCCGAAGACGTCTGACATTACCCATTTGGCGCCTCTTGAGGTCAGACCACTTCTTAACAATGGCCTTGTGGTCATGTTGGCCGCCAAAGTCAGCGATTAGGGCGCTGACCACAGCCCTTTTCTGTGGCTGCCGCCGCAGGTCATCATATCCTGTTTCCAGGAACTTCTGCAAGATGAAGAACAAAGTATATTGTAATACTTCTGTTGACAGCCTTATGGATATATGACGTAAATGTATGCTATTCAACAATTGGAAGCATTCTCGCCTTATTAATCAATGACAGGGGTAACATGAAAGATTTTATATCCTGCCATTTCGGTCGCCACCTTTTTTGCATAAATATAGCAGCCATTATCATTTGCATAATTATGAATATATTATTAACAACACAGGATACACGTATAGGGGAGATATGCGTTGCTAACTCTTTTCCCTGTCAGGAGCCTAACGCCCCGGGGGGTCAGAGACGGGACCTTTTTCGGAGGACCACTGACGTATGTACCAGTCGCAGTTTTTTGTGATGTCACTCTTTAGGTGTGTGCACATTTTTCACTGCATCCGGGTGGAGTTTTTGGGTTGTGTTTTGCACGCCACAGGCTTTTCAACAGGAAAAAAACAGCTGGAGGCAGAATGGTTGCAAAACACTACGTGTTTGTTACTTAACTCTGGGTTTCAAGACCAGTCCACCTCCAGCTGTTGCAAAACTACTACTCCCATCAGCCACGGTCTGTCAGTGCATGCTAAGAATTTTACTTTTGCTGCATTTAGGGTGCCACAGTTTAGAGACCCGTGCATAAAGGCCTGAAAAATGGGGGCCTGCAGAACTTACAATACTAGAAGTGCCAGCATTCCCAGGCATGCTGGAAGTTGTAGTTCTGCAACATCTAAAGGGCAATATGTATTCGAACGTCCTTGGGCCTTGAGGACACTGAAGTCAGGACGTTCGCATACGTCCTATGTCCAAAAAAATTTTAAATTCATTATGCTAAATAACAAGGAAAAGTGCCAATATACACATTTGCCAACCAGGGTGTCTGCAGCTGTCCAGGCATGCTGGGACTTGTAGTTTTGTAAAAGCAGGAGACACATTTTTTGTGAAATACTAATATATGATCATATATACTAACTTTTAAACTAGACTTAAATGCTGGGCTGGGCTGGGACTTGTAGTTTTGTAAAAGCAGGAGACACATTTTTGGTTAAATACTAATATCTGATCATATATACTAACTTTTAAACTAGACTTAAATGCAGTTGAAGATGATGAAATAACAGTGGTCAAAATACTTACACAAATCAGCAACTTTTCCTCAGACTTAGTGAAATTGCTTCCAACCATGTTGCTGTGTGATTGCGCTGCGATCATAAGTTGGAAACTGGCAAGGCTCCAGGAAATGGTCGCGTGTTGTTCGCGTGTTGATTGCGCTGCTTGGACCGAGATGGGTCCATATGGCTTCGGCTGTATGGACCACAGTAACTCTTTTCCCTGTCAGGAGCCTAGGAGCCTAACGCCCCGGGGGGTCAGAGACGGGACCTTTTCGGAGGACCACTGACGTATGCAACCGTCGCAGTTTTTTGTGATGTCACTCTTTAGGTGTGTGCAAATTTTTCCTTGCACCGGGTGGAGTTTTTGGGTTGTGTTTTGCACGCCACAGGCTTTTCAACAGAAAATAACCAGCTGGAGGCAGAATGGTTGCAAAACACTACGGGTTTGTTACCTAACTCTGGGTTTCAAGACCAGTCCACCTCCAGCTGTTGCAAAACTACTACTCCCATCAGCCACGGTCTTTCAGTGCATGCTAAGAATTTTACTTTTGCTGCATCTAGGGTGCCACAGTTTAGAGACCCGTGCATAAAGGCCTGAAAAATGTGGGCCTGCAGAACTTACAATACTAGAAGTGCCAGCATTCCCAGGCATGCTGGAAGTTGTAGTTCTGCAACATCTAAAGGGCAATATGTATTCAAACGTCCTTGGGCCTTGAGGACACTGAAGTCAGGACGTTCGCATACGTCCTATGTCCAAAAAAATTTTAAATTCATTATGCTAAATAACAAGGAAAAGTGCCTAAATACACATTTGCCAACCAGGGTGTCTGCAGCTGTCCAGGCATGCTGGGACTTGTAGTTTTGTAAAAGCAGGAGACACATTTTTGGTTAAATACTAATATCTGATCATATATACTAACTTTTAAACTAGACTTAAATGCAGTTGAAGATGATGAAATAACAGTGGTCAAAATACTTACACAAATCAGCAACTTTTCCTCAGACTTTGAGAAATTGCTTCCCACCATGTTGCTGTAATATTGGGAAACTGGCAAGGCTCCAGGAAATGGTCGCGTGTTGTTCGCGCAATTGCGCATGCGCGATCGAAAAAATCGCAATCGCAATATGTATTTTGGTTAAAATATCATACATATTCGATTTCAGAGTGCTGCTACAGCAGTTTTCGAAATATCTGCAATAAATTTCGCATTCGCATGTTGCGATATTTCGATAAAATATCAGGAATATTCTGAGCCAATCAGAGCGCTCCTCCAGCATATCTCGAAATTGCGCAATAAATATCGCATTCGCATGTTGCGATATTTCGATAAAATATCACGAATATTCTGAGCCAATCAGAGCGCTCCTCCAGCATATCTCGAAATTGCGCAATAAATATCGCATTCGCATGTTGCGATATTTCGATAAAATATCACGAATATTCTGAGCCAATCAGAGCGCTCCTCCAGCATATCTCGAAATTGCGCAATAAATATCGCATTCGCATGTTGCGATATTTCGATAAAATATCACGAATATTCTAAGCCAATCAGAGCGCTCCTACCGCAGTTATTAAAAAATCGCAATTATTTTCGCATTCGCAATAGCGAAAAATCGCATTCAATTAATTTCGATAAAATATCACGAATATTCGAATTTAGCGAATATATCTCGAATATTCGAATATATATTCGAGATATATCGCGAAATCGAATATGGCATATTCTGCTCAACACTAGTAATGAGGATGATGAAGCTGGGCCGTCTTCGGCTGCGGGGCGACCCACGCCATCCATACCTGAGCCAGGGGTCCAGTCAGGCCCCATGGACATTATGGCAATGCTGGTCCAGGAGGAGATCCTACCGGGGCCAAGTATGGTGGAGGAAGTGGTTTTGGAGGAGGATTCCTTTTTCCTCATCCAGGAGGACTCTGGCTCCCTCCAGGAGGATACCACCATCCCTGATCAACCCACCACCCCCCCGGCCAGCACGTCATCCCCCTCCAGGGCAAGCCCCTCCAGGGCAAGCCCCTCCATTGTGGACCCCTCCCCTTCTCCCTCTGTCCGTGCCCAAGCCTCTCCTCCCAGGAAGGCTCTGTCCAAAACCAGGCATATATCCTCCAGCCTCCGTGACGGTCTGCTGGAGGAGCAGGCCCTGCAAACCCGCCATATAGGGGCCATGGTGGGAGATGTTAGACGTCTGGCGGACAGCATGGCATCCACCTCCACCTCTGTGCAGCATGCCCTCACCCTGCATGCAGACCGGGACAAACATGTCTCACAGAGCCTGGCTGAAATAAGTGGCAACTCCAAGGCCATAGTCACCTGCTTGGTGGCTCAGGAGAACGCCCCCGCTTTATTAAGCAGGATGGCAGCTGCGGTGGAGGCCAACACCGCTGCTGTGCAGGCCAACACCGCTGCAGTGCGGGAGGAGGGGAGAGTTACCCGCCGTCATCAGCGGAACACCACCACCCGCCAAATGTGGATGTTGGCCCAGACCAACACCATCCTCGCCCGCCTGGCCAACGCCATGGAGGGCATGCAGCCACCACCTGCGAGGAGTCTGGAAGTAGGGGTTGATGCTCCTCCCCCCCTCCATCCCCACCCCATGCCTCCTCCGCACCACGGAGATTGAGGAGCCAGAGCCGGGGCACCCTTGGCCCAAAGAAGAAATCAAAAAAATGATATAATTTGAACAATTATTATATGCTCAGAATATGAGTTTTATTTTTTTTGTTAGATGCTCAGAATATGAGCTTTTATATTTATTTGTAGTCCCTACACACGGTGAGGAGTGTATACTACAGTGTGACTGGTGTGTGAATGGGGGGGGGGTGGCACTCCTGCTGGAAAAGGGGTGTCACCCTCTGCCATGTGAAAGGTGTATGAATGGACAGCAACATAATTGGAGCCTTGACGCGGCGTTGCTGCTCCCTAATACCATGGGGTATTGTTGGGTCTAATCCAATTTGGGGTGCATGTGTCGTGTGTGTGCTAGGGACTACAGTGGTGTGCATACATGCATTATACTTGTGACAAGATCAGGGTGTGTTTAATGTGCAAAGAGACGTTCCACAAGACCATTCCGGATTGCTCTTCCCTCAGAAGATCCGGTAGTGTTTATTGGGGGGGGGTTGCGTGGTTCGGGGGTAAGGTCATTGCGTAGCTCAATGTGCATGCCCCTTCTCTCAGCAAAATTGTGGAGAATACAACATGCCCCGACGATTTGGCACACAAAGTTGGGTGAATACAACAGGGTCCCCCCTGATTTATCCAGACATCTGAATCGAGATTTAAGGATGCCAAATGTGCGCTCCACCACCGCACGGGTACGTGCATGGGCTTCGTTAAATCTTTCCTCTCCTGGTGTTTGAGGGTTACTAAATGGGGTCATCATGTGAGGTCCCAGGGCATATGCAGAGTCACCTGGAAGGGAAAAGACAGGAGGATGTTAGTCGTGCATGTGCCCCTTGTGATGTCTGCATCATGGGGGGGGGGGCAGTCATACCTGACACCCATGTCACTCACCAATCAGCCAGCTGTCTCCATACATGTTCTGGTCAAACTCGGTTGGGATGGGGCTGTGTCGGTAAATAAAACTGTCATGGCTTGACCCTGGGTGTTTGGCACGGACATGCCATATGAGGCCATGTGCATCCACAATCACCTGCACATTTATCGAATGCCAATGCTTCCTGTTGCAGTAGATATGCTCGAGGAGCCGGGGGGGGCGTAGTGCCACATGGGTACAATCTATTGCACCCACAGTGCGTGGGAATCTGGCTATTTCATAAAAATCACTGATTGCCTTCTGCCGCAGGTCAGCCCTGGTTGGTTTGATAAATTGTGTGCCCATGCGTCTGAGTATTGCAGGGATCACTTGGTGCACACACCTGCTCATGCTGGATTGGGACATCCCCGCCACCATTCCACCTGTGCGCTGAAATGAGCCACTTGCCAAAAAATGAAGGGTTGCCACTACCTTCACCAGTGGCTGCACTGCCTGTCCCCGATGGGTCGGGCTGCTGATGTCATCCTGCAGGATTGTTACCAACTCAAGGATGACTTCAGGGCTGAAGCGAAACATGCGATACACCTCATTATCACTCATCTCAAAAAGGTTGTAGCGCCCTCTGTAAATCCTCTCCCGTGCCCTCCTACGAGTCGGCTCAGTCAATAGAATATCAAGAACCATAGCTGCCCCTGGCATGTTGGTGCACAGATGTGAGGTCCCGAAAATGTGGGTGCTCTGCTTGTTCAGCTCGTCTGTCTAGGTGCTGCTGAAGTTGCGCGCTCCTGCAGATGACATTTGGCCATCTTCTGCTAACTTGCCCCTGCTTTTAGCAGGAGCAAGTTTGCCCGGGGAAAAAAGCTTGCGCGCTTCCAGCGCAAGATGCGCATCACACGCGCATGTTTCTGAATCATCGGCAGTACCTAATTTGCATATTCGCTGAGGGAATTCCATGAAGGCGCAACTTACACCCCGCGCAAAATTGCGCAATAATTGCGCCGGAGCAGCGAGGCTGCGTGCGCGGGAAAATGGCAGAATTTCAGGCTTAACTGGTTTACAGAATCAGCCGCAAATTTGCCTGGGAGCAAATCAGTACTTGCGCGGCGCAAATCACACTTGCTCCCGCGCAAGTGCTTCTTGAATCTGGGCCAATGATTTCTGATGTGTCCCATGTTCACCCCCAGACATCATATCCCACGCTCATCAAGTTCTGTATATGTTGGCACTTTTGTATGAATACATTGATTTTGCGTTGCAGTTTAGGCACTCTGGCTTAAAAAGGTTCGCCATCACTGACCTAGTGGGTATATGCTCATCTGGGTTCAATCCCTTTGGTAAGCCTTATGACATGGTGGTGGATCTTCTATCAACTTTTCCTAATCAGTCACACTTAGAAAGTGTTCATTCACTTAAGAATTGGATTATTTATGGACTTTGTTTGCACATTTAGTCTCTTTATGAGTCTTTTCACTACGGTGGTCACATGTGGTGATGACTAGAGTTGAGCGAACCGGAACTGTAAAGTTCGGGTTCGGTACGGACTTTGGGTTTTTCCCGAACCCGGACCCGAACCCGATTAATTGGAAAAAGTTTGGGTCAGGGTTCGGAGTTCGGGAAAAAAAAATGCGCGGAGGTCCCCGCAAATTCAATAAAAGTCAAAGTGCCGCGATTGCGTGCGCCCGTGCGCGCCGATGCGCTGCTACCGCGATTGTGCGTGCCGGTGTGCCGCTACCGCCATCTAGTAGGCAGGCTTGCCCATGACACAGTGTCATTTATACAGTAATCAGTGGCTATTTGTAGCTCTGATCGCTGTATAAATGACAATGGTCCCAAAATAGTGTCAAAAGTGTCCTATGTGTTCGCCATAATGTTGCAGTCCCGATAAAAATTTGCAGATCACCATTATTATTTTGTAGACGCAAAAAATAGGGAACAATACCGCGTGCAGCGTGCAGCAGCAAAATAGATCAACAATTGCAAGAAAAAAGTGCAGCTCTAAATATATGACAAAATATCTAATAACAAATATCAAAAGTTATAATGAGTGATTGTGGTCATCAACTTTTGATATTTTTATCGGGACTGCAACATTATGGCGAACACATAGGACACTATTGACACTATTTTGGGACCATTGTCATTTATACAGCGATCAGAGCTACAAATAGCCACTGATTACTGTATAAATGACACTGTGTCATGGGCAAGCCTGCCCACTCGATGGCAGTAGTGGCACACCGGCACGCACAATCGCGGTAGCGGCGCATCTGCGCGCACGGGCACACGCAATCGCGGCACTTTGACAGGAACATAACAAGGAAGTGTTTGATAAGAAAAGGAGGGGAGAACTCAACTTGGAACCCAGAGATCAGGTGTGGCTATCCACCCTTAACTTAAAACTTGCCTGTCCTTCAAAGAAACTGGGCCCTAGGTTCGTGGGCCCCTTTCCAATCAAGAGGAAAATTAACAGCGTAGCCTACGAACTAGAGTTACCAGATTCGTTCCGCATTCACCCGGTTTTTCATGTTGCTCTTCTGAAACCTAATGTTCCTGCTCCTTTCCCTGGGCGAAGCACCGACCCTCCCCAACCAATCCTGGTTGATGGCGAGGAGGAGTTTGAAGTCGAGTCCATCTTGGATTACGGGCAATCGTGGCACTTTTACACGCACGTGCGGCATCGGCGCGCGGGCACGCGCTGAGCCATTTTGGCGCCAAACTTGAATATTTAATGGAGCAGACACTGGGGCCTCTTGCTGTTCGGTCTACAGCGTGTTCTGAGACTACCTGATACCCGTTATCCGTTACCTGTCAGCTCCTGAGACCCGGCTTGCTCCTGATTATTCCTGATCTCTGCCTGCCCTGACCTCGGCTTGTCTGACCACATCTCTGCCTGTCCCTCTGATCTGTCTGCTGCCCGCCAGTTGCCAACCCGGCAATGACTCCGCTCCTGCTCTGACCCTGTACCTGATCCGCCTGCCTGCGTATGACCCGGCCTGTCTGAACCTGCTAGTGTCTGTACTACGGTACACCTCCCTCACTTGCTGATCCCGGCTTCCTGCTCCTAGCTCCAGTCATCTGCTGTCCAGTCTTCTTCAGCACCGCTGACATCTTCCAGAGTGCACAGGATCCCAGCTCAGCCCAGCACCAGCGTTCCTGTCGGGTGATTGTGCGACTCTGCACTCTCGGGTTCCCTGTTCACTCTACCAGGGCCTCCGGAGTCAGAGGAGCAAGAGTAGCCATTGCCTGCACATCAGGCTCCACCACCAGGTACGTGACACACTGGCAGGGAAGGGGTTAAACACTAAGGGGCGATCAAGGGGTTAAGTGTGTCCTAGGGATGTGTTCCAACTGTAGGGGGATGGTCTCACTACAACATGACAGAGATCACTGCTCCCGATGACATGGAGCAGAAGATCTCTGTTATGTTGCAAGACAGAACAGGGAAATGCCTTGTTTACATAGGCATCTCCCTGTTTTGCCTCTCCGTGTCACGAGTTTGCAGGATCCACAGGCACGGTCCCACGGCGCTGGCGGCAGCGCGCTTCCACTAGGCGGTAAATTTAAAGGGACCGTACAGGTACGCCCATTTGCGGGCCCCTGCATTCTGCCAATGTAAATCAGCGAGAGGCAGTCGGCAAGTGAATAAAATCACTATGGGCGATATTCTTAGAGATCTCCGGCGGCGTAACGTATGTCCTTTACGTTACTCCGCCGCAAGTTTAACTGGCAAGTGCCTGATTCCCAAACCACTTACCTGTAAACTTGCGGCGGCGTAGCGTAAAGTCCACCCGCGCAAGCACTCCTAATTCAAATGATCCTGGTAGGGGGCGTGGATCATTTAAATTAGGCGCGCTCCCGCGCCGATCGTAATGC
This sequence comes from Rana temporaria, assembly GCF_905171775.1. Lineage (NCBI taxonomy): Eukaryota > Metazoa > Chordata > Amphibia > Anura > Ranidae > Rana > Rana temporaria. The sequence continues at coordinate 75,505,509 of NC_053501.1, forward strand.
GCATGCTCCGTCGGGTAAATTACCCGACGTGCATTGCGCTAAATGACGTCTCACGGACGTCATTTGTTTTGACGGTAACGTAAATGGCGTCCATCGCCATTCACGGACGACTTACGCAAACGACGTTAAATTTTAAAATTTCGACGCGGGAACGACGGCCATACTTAACATTGACTACGCCACCTAGGGGGCATCTTTATCTTTACGCCGCGTATCGCTTATGGAAACGACGTAAAATCACTACGACGGGCAAGCATACGTTAGAGAATCGGCGTGACTAGTCATTTGCATATTCTACGCTGACCGCAAAGGAAAGGCAAAGGCAGTCTAACATAAAACGGCGCAGGCCTGTCGTATCTTAGGCATGTTTAAGTGTATCTCAGTTTGAGAATACACTTAAACATAGGACGGCCTTAGAATCGAACTTACGTCGGCGTATCTCTGATACGCCGGCGTAAATTCTTAGAGAATATGGCCCTATAGATCTACAATATTATGCTTTTTTTTTGCATTGATACATGTCCCCCAGGTCAGTACCCAGGTCTCCATACACTTTTTATGGCCAATAATTTGCATACAAGCCTTCAATGAGGACTTTGTATTTTGCAGGTTCAAGCTCCATTCACTTCAACAATCCCTGCCGATGTGACAGACATGTTCGCTGGCAATAGCATGCTTTCGATTTGCATGTCTGCCCAGTTGAAGTCTTAATTTACTTTAATTGGGCGCTGATAAATGTAGAGCGCCCATACTTGCTGGGAATCTTAGTAAATGTCTATATGTCACAAAAACTGATATGCAAGAATTGGCAATCTATAAGTGTGCACATAAACAGCCGATTACACAAAATGTCATTGGAAGAACATAAAGATACTCATGCTCTAAAAGGAGACCCAAAAGCGCTACTGGTATATTTACCATTGCAACTACACATAAAAAAGGTACAAAGACCAAAAAAGAGGCACATATCACTTTTATAACCTATGTCAAACATGGGCACATGTCACTTATAGAAAATGAGTGACATCCCATTCAAAATTGAGGCCAGAGGGGTTTCTAGAATTAAGATAAAAGATCCAATAAACCTCTTTTTTACAGAGCATCCTGAATTTATCACCACCTCTATTAGGGGGTATTACTTTTTCAATCCCCTGCATATGTAAACTGCTTACATCCTTATTATGGAATTTGTTCCAATGTTTCGCTACATTAGTGGAATGATTTTTATGTACAGTATCTCACAAAAGTGAGTACACCCCTCACATTTTTGTAAATATTGTTACATAGTTAGTCAGGTTGAAAAAAGACACAAGTCCATCCAGTTCAACCATAAAAAAAATAATATCATACAATCCCATATAACCACTTCTATACCCACAGTTGATCCAGAGGAAGGAAAAAAAACAGCAGAGCATGATCCAATTTGCTACAGCAGGGGAAAAAATTGCTTCCTGATCTCCCGGGAGGCAATCGGATTTCCCCTGGATCAACTTTACCTATAAATGTTAGTACCCAGTTAGATACATATATATACTAGTTGTATATATGTACATTTAGGAAAGAATCCAGGCCTTTCCTAAAGCAATCTACTGAGCTGAACAGAACCACCTCTGCAGGGAGTCTATTTCACATATTCACAGCTCTTACTGTGAAGAAACCTTTCCGTATTTGGAGATAAAATCTCTTTTCCTCTAGACGTAAAGAGTGCCCCCTTGTCCTATGTGTTGACCTTAAAGTGAAAACGGTGAGGTGAAAAATAAATATTTTATTATATCTTTTCATGTGATAACACTGAAGAAATTACACTTTGTTACAATGTAAAGTAGTGAGTGTACAGCTTGTATAACAGTGTAAATTTGCTTTCCCCTCAAAATAACTCAACACACAGACATTAAAGTGGAGTTCCACCCATAAATTCCACCCATTACATCAGTAGTTTTAAAAAAATGTCATTAGTCCTTTACGGAAAATTTTTTTTTTTTTAGATGCCTTCAAAGTGTTGTTGCTAGGCAGAATAGTTAATCTTCCCACTTCCTGCACCTAGGTGCTTAATGCTTCCTAACCTACACCGCACAGACTCCTGGGAATGTAGTGGGTGTAACTTTCCAGGAGTCTGTGCACTCCCCAGTCTCAAAGAATCATGTGACTTGGACAGCACAGGTGCTGAAACCTGATCTGACACGGCTTGTGCAGCACTGAGCATGTGCGAGATCTGCAAGGCTGAAATCCAGGAAGTCATACAGTCTGGCTTCATGATGCCCACACTTAAGATGGCCCCAGTCAATTTCTATTTTATAAAGTGTCTAAATGCTGTAACAACCTAACAAAACGGACCTTAGTTTACAGGCTAACTTTATTGGAATACATTAAGCTTGTGTATTACAGGGGTATTTATATTTAAAAAGTGAAATTGTGGCCGGAACTCCGCTTTAATGTCTAAACCAAAGTACTCACTTTTGTTGCCAGCGGTTTAGACATTAATGGCTGTGTGTTGATTTATTTTGAGGGGACAACAAATTTGCACTGTTATACAAGCTGTACATTCACTACTTTACATTGTAGCAAAGTGTAATTTCTTCAGTGTTATCACATGAAAAGATATAATAAAATATTTACAAAAATGCAAGGGGTGTACTCACTTTTGTGAGATACTGTATATCATAGAGGTGATCATGAAGATTATCACTCAATCTGGATTTTTTTTAGATGCAGCATGGGTGGTTGTCCATGCTGCCCACATATTAAGAGGGGGGAGGTGATTCATTCCACCGCTACTAATAAGGAATATTCATTATCCTCTCTATGATATACTGTACATATGAATCATTCCACCAAAGTAGCAAAACATTGGAACGGACGGCATAATAAGGATGTAACCACTTTACATTAACAGAGAATCGAAAAAGTACTACCCCCTAAGAGAGGTGGTGATAAATTCAGGATACTCTGTGAAAAAATAGGTTTATTGAATTTTTAATCCTTATACTAGCAAGCCCTCTGGCATCAATTTTGAATAGGACAGCACTCATTTCTATGAATGACATGTGCCCATGCTTGATATAGGTTATATAAATGATATATGCCCCTTTTTAGGTCTTTGTACCTTTTTATATGTAGTTGCAATGGTTAATATACCAGTAATCAATGGTTAATATAACCCTTGTGGGTCTCCTTTAAGAGAATGAGTTTGTTTATGTTCTTCCAATAACATGCTTGTGCCTGTTTATGTGCACAATTATAGATTGCCAATTTTTGCATATCAGTTTTTGTGACATATACTGTATGTATACTTTTCATAATATTTTCATATTAACCACTTAAGACCCGGACCTTTAGGCAGCTAAAGGACCCGGCCAGGTTTTGCGATTCGGCACTGCGTCGCTTTAACAGACAATTGAAGGGTCGTGCAACGTGGCTCCCAAACAAAATTGGCGTCCTTTTTTTCCCACAAATAGAGCTTTCTTTTGGTGGTATTTGATCACCTCTGCGGTTTTTATTTTTTGCGCTATAAATAAAAATAGAGCGACAATTTTGAAAAAAATGCAATATTTTTAACTTTTTGCTATAATAAATATCCCCCAAAAATATATAAAAAAACATATTTTTTCCTCAGTTTAGGCCGATACGTATTCTTCTACCTATTTTTGGTAAAAAAAAATCGCAATAATCGTTTATCGGTTGGTTTGCGCAAAATTTATAGCGTTTACAAAATAGGGGATAGTTTTATTGCATTTTTATTTTTTTTATTTTTTTACTACTAATGGCGGCGATCAGCGATTTTTTTCGTGACTGCGACATTATGGCGGACACTTCGGACAATTTTGACACATTTTTGGGACCATTGTCATTTTCACAGCAAAAAATGCATTTAAAATGCATTGTTTACTGTGAAAATGACAATTGCAGTTTGGGAGTTAACCACAAGGGGGCGCTGAAGGGGTTATGTATGACCTAATATGTGTTTCTAACTGTAGGGGGTGTGGCTGTAGGTGTGACGTTATCGATTGTGTATCCCTAAAAAAGGATCACACGATCGATGACGCCGCCACAGTGAAGAACGGGGAAGCTGTGTTTACACACAGCTCTCCCCGTTCTTCAGCTCCGGGGACCGATCGAGGGACTCCAGCGGCGATCGGGTCCCGGAGCTTCGGACCGGGTCGCGGGCCCGTGCCAGCGACCCACGGCTGGGCACCAACACAGGACGTACCTGTACGTGCATGTGCCCAGCCGTAGCAGAATGTATTTTGGGGTGTAATTCCACATATGCCCATGGCATGTTTGAGCAACATATCATTTAGTGACAACTTTGTGCAAAATAAAAAAAGTTTGTCATTTTCCTGCAACTTGTGGCAAAATATGAAATATTCAATGGACTCAACGTGCCTCTCAGCAAATAGTTTGGGGCGTCTACTCTCCAAAATTGTGTCGTTTTGTGCTATCTGGGCATTTTATTTAATGGAAAATCCCTCAAGAGATTTTTTTATCAGCGAGATAAGTATTTAAAAAGCAAAAGATGTTACATAAAAATAGGTATTTATTTATTAGTTAAATGATATCAAAAAGATTTTCCATAATTACATAGTCATAGTCATAAAAAACAGTTCTGACCCTAACATTGACAACATGCTCATTAAAAAATTGGAAAACTACACATTACTCATGTTATGTAAACTCTTTGTAATTTTGTAGAGCTTCACATAAGCCCTGCGCGTTTCGACCTTTCTTGGTCTTCTTCAGGGGATTAGGTTTACTAATTATTATGTTTTTAGATACATCATTTATTTAATTTAGTACATTCTAATATAACCGAGTAGTATATATATCTACCACTTTTCAATGAGGAAGCCGTGTCCTGTGGTCAGATGAATCACTGTTTCTTTAAAAGCACACCAAGCCTCAATGGTCCCGAATTGTCCACATACTGCTCACCTGCCCTCCATGGACGAGCCCCCGCCTTTACTTCACTTACAGGAAGTCACCGCTTAGTTGGACTGGGGAATGAACGAAGGGAGATGGAAGGGCAACCACTGTTTTCTATATTACAAAATTAAAAAATTATCATTATTCTACTATAGCTCAGAGGATGCTGAAAACAGATCAGTGATGGCTTTGCAATATCTGTCTGTCAATGACAGTGCGATCTATGGTTAATATAGTTGTTGTTATTTTATGATCTTGTGGCTGATACAGGAGTACATGCACATGGTCGAACGACATTGATTTGTTGTATGTATATAATACTTAATTTCATGGAATTTATTAGAACCAACATTTTGTTGTGTATATATATATGTAAATAATTAATTTAATGATATTCGCTAGAACCAATAATAAGGGGGGTATCAATTCAATGTCTAAAATAGTATTATCAATCTCATTATCTTGAGAGCAGTGCATGTACACAGGTCCAGCAACTTAACCAATGTTCCTATCTTGTTTTTGTGGTGTTTTTATTATTTTATTAATTTTATATTTTGTTTTATTTTTATGATTATTATTAAATTATGTGTGTGTGTGAGCGATCGTGCAAAGAATGATATATTCAATTGAATAAAATAATGTAATGAAATAATTAAAAATTACTTGAAAGAAACTATCTATCAAAGGGTGCAACTAAAAAATAAGAGGCAATAGAAAAAACATGCTCAAGACGGTGGTGGTGTGGCAAAATATAAAATATTCCATGGACTCAACACGCCTCTCAGCAAATAGCTTGGGGTGTCTACTTTCCAAAATTGGGTCGTTTTGTGCTATCTGGTCATTTTATGGCCTTCAAAACTGTGATAGGTAGTGAAAGGTAGTGAGAAGTGAAATCAAAAATTTACGCCCTTAGAAATCCTGAAGGCGGTGCTTGTTTTTCGGGGTCCCGTACGCGGCTAGGCTCCCAAAAAGTCCCACGCATGTAGCAAAATGCATTTTGGGGTGTAATTCCACATATAGCCATGCCATGTGTGAGCAATATATAATTTAGTGAAAACTTTTTGTAAATTTTTTATTTATTTTTTGTCATTTTTCAATCACTTGGGACAAAACAAATATTTAATGGGCTCAACATGCCTCTCAGCAATTTCCTTGGGGTGTCTACTTTACAAAATATGGTCATTTGGGGGGAGATAGGCAGTCATAAACTAAAAGCTGTGTAAATTCCAGAAAATGTACCCTAGTTTGTAGACGCTAGAACTTTTGCACAAACCAATAAATATACGCTTATTGAGCTATTTTTACCAACTAGATGGCAATTGTCCAACTCTCCCATATGGGAGCGCGCCATCTAGGAATGGATGTGACGTTCCAGCCCTTTGGTTTTGAAGGCTGGAACGCACGGACGTCACGTATGCGCCGCGCGCGGCGTTGATTACGTCACGCGCATGCGTATTGTGGGACTCTGCGGGCGATTTGGCTGGAGCGCACCTGGCTCCTGCTATGGTGGGCGTGCGTTCCAGCAGCCACTTCAGGCCACCTCGTCAATCGGGAAGGTAGGCACACTACTGTGTGTGTTTTGTTATACACATATAAGTATATACATAATTCTCTACTGAAAAACGTGAATGCAAAATACCACTAATGACAGGATGAGACCCCTCACTGTACAGTCTGTTTCCACCCTGCAAATCTGGACACATGTATATACATATGCCTGGAATCAGTGACATGTGGTATCGTCCTACATATAAGGCCAGCCACTGTATGTTGAAGCCATTCATCCTTACCAAGTGGCAATATTTATACACTGTTTTTATATATATAATGTTTTGATTAGCTTTTATTAGTATTGATGGCTGGGTACAATCTTGGAGGTATGGGCTTGGCTGAGGGGTGTGTGTGGGGGTGGGGTCCCGGATGTGTACCTCCTACGTTGTGGGAAGGGTGTCCCTTCAGCACATGCCCACACACTTATGTCTGTATGTATAAATTGTCACAAGTCCCACGGTGAGGGAACACTGCAGACCACCAAGCTCTGAAGAAAGTGACACCCCCCCGAAACGCGTCAGCCCTAACCACGGTCATAGATTGAAGCAAATATCGTGTTCTGCTGATGGTGTTGGACTTCTGCTGTATTGTCTTTCAAGGCCTGTTTTTAAAACTCCACTTGTGAGTATAATGATTTGTTTTAACAATTTTAATAAAACTCATTTATCAGTATCACACTAGGTCGGTGCGCCCTCCGTTCTCTTTTTTCACATATAGCCATGCCATGTGTGAGCAATATATAATTTAGTGAAAACTTTTTGTAAATTTTTTATTTATTTTTTGTCATTTTTCAATCACTTGGGACAAAAAAAATATTTAATGGGCTCAACATGCCTCTCAGCAATTTCCTTGGGGTGTCTACTTTACAAAATAGGGTCATTTTGGGGGGAGATAGGCAGTCATAAACTAAAAGCTGTGTAAATTCCAGAAAATGTACCCTAGTTTGTAGACGCTATAACTTTTGCACAAACCAATAAATATTAGACATGTGCAGACTGGAATATTTTGTTTCGTTTTTTCGTTTTCGTTTGGAAAATAAATTTATTTAGTTACTCCCGAAAATCGTTTTGATTTATTTCGTTTTTCGTTGGGGAATAGCTTTTGTCCGAAAATCCAATAATACTTGGTTTCTGTCGAATGATCAAAAGAATATTCGCCGGAACGTCGAATCTTTGTTGGTTGCTGTCTAATGGGCAAAAAATTATTCGACGGAACGTCGAATCTTTACGTTGAATCGTACATTTCCGTTCGAATATTCCGCCTACAAGAATTCTAATGTTGTATGACTAGTAATAATGTCGAATCTATTCTCTATAATGTCGAATCTATTTTCTCATAAATCTAAATCTATTCTCTGTAATGTCGAATCTATTATTTCTATAGTATCGAATGTTTTCTCTATAATGTCGAATCTTTTCTCTATGATGTCGAATCTTTACCCTATAATGTCGAATCTCTCTATATCGAATTTTTACCGCAACGAAAACGAAAATAAAGCATTTTTTATGTCGGATCTTTCGGTTTTCGTTTCTTGCACTTAACGAATGCACATGTCTAATAAATATACGCTTATTGAGCTATTTTTACCAAAGACATGTGGCTGAATACATTTTGGCCTAAATGTATGACTAAAATTGAGTTTATTAAATTTTACTAATAACAAAAAGTAGAATTTTTTTTTCTAAATTTACGGTCCTTTTCCATTTATATCGCGAATACCATCAAAAGAAAGCTCTATTTGTGGGGAAAAAAATGACGCAAATTTTGGTTGGGTACAACATTGCATGACCGCACAGTTACCAGTTAAAGGAGCGCAGTGCCAAATTGTAAAAAGTCCTCTGGTCTATAGGCAGCCTAATGGTACAGGGCTTACGTCCAAATCTCTTTCGCGAACTGATTATCATCATTAGTCATATGCATTTGGCTCTCTAGTTTGGTGTGCACACACACACAAAAAGGTTTTGAACGTAGGGAAAGTCGGGCGATAGTAATAACATTGGTTAACGAGAATGTATTTGTATATTTACTTTTGACCATATCAATATACACTGTTACCCAACACATACAAGTTACCCATATGGGTGTGTAAGCTAAAAGTTTAAAATATGTGTCTTTGTGGAGCTTTTTAGGGCATCTAAAATGCCAATGTTTGTATATATTTTTTAATTACTGTATTTGATCTGTACCTTAGTAGGCCAGATCATATTTTCTAGCTTTCATGGCTAAATGGGTGACTGGCTTTCCGCCTCGAATACCTGATCACCGAATGATGCCTGGGTGGATGTAAAACTGGTGTTTCCAATTGATTATTTGATGGTCATCAAGTGTTTTACATTTGTTTGTATACAGTATATATACTCGTATGTCTATCTAGTACTTCAGCTATGATTAAGCACCAGTCTAGGTGTGAAACGCAGTAGCTGTTATCTGTTGTTTCACCACCATTTGCTGTACGGTTTGTTTTTATAACATTGAATGAAGGTTAATGTATCAGAGTGTGGCCATCCAGCCTTATTTCTTTCATCTAGCAATAGTTTAGCAAGGCATTTTCAAACTTGCAGCACAATTGCTTGCTATCTGGGATGTTTCTTGTTGTGTCAGTACATTACCAATTCTGTCTCTATGGGCATATTTCTGGTTGTGTCAATATGTGGGTGGGGCCTACTTTGCCCTGTGCTCATTAATGCCCAGGACCAGACGGAGACTGTAGTCATGTGAACAATCCAACATTAAGGGAGTTCCCCAACTTAGAGATAAGCCTTAACATATGGGTTAAGTTATGAAAAGTGTCTTATCCCATGTCACTACACACTATAACTTGATGTATGTTGCATAGTCCTGCAGAGCACTAGTGCAGACCTCTTGCATGCTTATTAACTTCTTTCTTCCTATACCTCATAACCAGGCCATAGATCTCTGCAAACGCGGGTTCGGATCCAATTGTTAATGGGAACCAACTGCTACGGAGAGAGACAGACAAGGCCCCCCTCACTACTGGAGGACCTGACACCTTACCAGGTACACTGGTTGCTTGGTGTCTTGAACGTGTGCTTGGTTACTCTTAGTAAATGCACTCCTTGTCTTGCCTAGTTAACCCTTGTGTAGTGGTTTTGCTTTATACTCCTATGTGCTTTACAGATCCTGGTTCTTTAGATAAGCCAGAATTCACATGCACCCCTTTGAATAACTTCAGTTCAGGCTCAGAACAGTAAATGTAACTTTACTGTAAAAACTTCCTAACATTAACTACAGTTGTGTGGCTGCCCAGACATATTTCTATAAGGTGGTCCATGTTTGTATTCTTCATTACTTGGATGTCTTCCTAAAATCCTGGTGCCTTCAGCAAACTGCAAGGCACAGCAGTCCTGATACCATGAGCTGAGAGTGGGAACAGAACCAACCAAGGACCCTGGACCTCACCCTTTCCCCTTTTGTCTTTCGTTCATGGATGGACACAGCCTTAATCTTGACATAGTGGGATTAACCTATCTATCTTTAGGAGTGACTAGGCAGAAGTGTTAACTTCAAAGCAGAACAGCCCCGCCCAGGGTGCAGTCCCACTGACTATATCCCCTCAGCCTGCACCAAACAATTCAGTTTTTTCTGCCTAGTCTAAGGAGAAGACATGGCTCTCCTCAGGCCCATGGCTTGGAGGCTTTTAGTTTGGATACATTTTTTGGATTTTTTTTTTAATTTAAGTTTTTCCTGCGATCTTCAATCAACTGCCGACTGGGCGACAGGCTGGATCCCAGATCCTTCCCAGTTTCGGCCATCGAGCGTGTGCCGACCATAGCTGTGCGCTGGGTCGTCAACGACATGCCCATCGCTCTACGGGTGGCCGGTGAGCTATACGTTCCAGGGCTTGCATCGGACCGGTCTACAGGGCCGCTTTTTTGGCGATTTCTGCTGAGGTGTACTGACTGCAGCATTACTCTGCTGCACTGTGGTTTTCTGCCCTGTTGGCCTCTAGTGTCAGATCAGCGGCCATTGTACCATGGATCAGACCATTTTAAAAACAGCAGCTGAACAGATACACGCTGCGACTGAGCAGTCTGAAAGACTGACAAAAATCGCAGCCCCACAAACAGCCTTCGATCCCAGCTTTGGAAAACACAGATCGACAGACACACTCTGCAGGCAGCAGCTCTGCTAGCTAAACCCTCTGTTACGGTTCCTGGGTGGTGAGTCCTCTGGGGGGGAACCCCTCGTCTCTGCTGCAGCCAGGAGTGGTGGGTTACTTGTTTGTAGGACCCTGTGTCAGGTGTGTGGACAGCATGGCATCAGAAGCAGATGCTTTTTCCCCTGAGACACCTGAGCTGGCAATTGATGCCCCTGCACCCGATTTATCGGTGGACGCTAGACGGCAATCCTAGATGCCTTCGTAGCCAAGGTGGAAGCAGCGCGTGGGAGAATAGGGGCTAGAAAGCACCCCCTCCCTTCGCCATCTGCTGGGGACAACTCAGATGCGTTGCCGGGTCCAGCTAGCACTCATGACCCTGGCCCTGAGGTATCTGAAGATGCGGACCAGAAACCCTCTTTAAGAGAGTTTCTTGAAAAGATGGACCTCGCCCCCGATAGTGGACCCTCCTGTGTGTAGATTGAACAAGCTCCACCATACCAGTGGAGGGGGCTCCCGCCTTCAAAGACTCTGCGGACGAGAAGGCTGACGGCAACCTGTACACGGTAGTGTGTTGACGGTATGCCCAATCATAATTGGGGCCCTGGTGTCTCAGACACACACAGAAGGGGCAAAGATGCTGCTCTATGGGTTACAAGCATCAGGCTTCCTCGAACGAGGTAGCTCTAGCTAACCTACTAGTACAAGGCCTAAAATTCATTTATGAATCAGCCTTGGTCACTATTCCTCTGCTGGCCAGAGCTTCAGGTCAGGCGGTAGCGTTACGCCGTCTACTTTGGTTAAGATTTGGTCCGCCAACCAATCTTCCAAGAAAGCCCTGATGGACTTGCCCTTTAAGGGCGACAGACTTTTTGAAACTCCCCTGGATGACATAATTAAAGACGCTACAGGAGCAGCACACTGCTCCCACAGTCCAAAAAGGGTGAAGGAGCCACGCCATAGGCAAGGGCCCTTCTTAACCGCACACAAGCGTTTTTTTCGTCCACCCAGTACGGCGGGTAAAAGACCACAGGCCGATAAAGCGCCTGCTCAGGGACTGAGACGTCCCTGGTTTCCCAAACTCAACAAACCTGCAGACAAAGCTACGTTCGCATGAAGGTTTGCCCCCACCCATCTCTCAGGTGGGGGGACGTCTTCGCGAATTCACAACCCGGTGGACATCTCAGGTCCCCGACCGGTGGGTTTGCAAAGTAGTGTCTTCAGGGAACAAGATAGAACTTCTATCTTGCCCACAAAACAGATTTTTTTTCCCCTCCAACCTCCAGCTACAACTGACTCGTCAGGAAGCCCTTTTGGGGCAGTTCAAGACCTGCTGAAACGTGGGGTGGTTATTCCTGTCCCAGTACAGGATCGGTTTCAGGGATTTTACTCCAATCTGTTCATAGTACCAAAGAAAGAGGGCGTTCGCCCAATTCTGGATCTCAGGGCCTTCAATTGCTTCATGAAGGTACAAGATTCCGGATAGAAACGATTCGCTCTGTCGTCACTGCCCTCCAGCCGGGGGACTTTCTGGCATCCTTGGACATCAGGGATGCCTATTTACATGTCCCCATATGCACAAAGCATCAAAAACTTCTGCGCTTTGCGGTCGGGGAAGACCACTATTAATTTGTGGCTCTCCCCTTTGGCCTGGCATCGGCACCAAGGGTGTTCACCAAGGTGCTTGCCCTACATTCTCGCCCTACTAAGACAACGTGGCATCGCTGTCGTGGGCTACTTGGATGACCTGCTTCTGAGGGCCGCTTCAGCCTCAGAATTAGAGGTGAGTGTGTCTATAACATCAGACCCTCAGACACTTGGGTGGCTACTGAACATTCAGAAGTCAGTAATGGTAGGGACTCAACGCCTAGTATATTTGGGTTTAATTCTGGACTCCTCAGAGGCAAAGGTTTGCTTCCCTGTGGAAAAGTTGCAGACCCTTCGGGCTGCGGTGCGGTAGTTGACATCCCAGAAGGGTCGTCACTCCGCTTTGCATGCGAGATGTCGGGCCTCATGGTGGCCACCTTCGAGGCGGTACCATAGGCACAATCTTACGCGAGTGCTACAGAAGGAAATTCTGTCCAGATGGGACAAGCGCCCATCATCCCTGGATTATCTAATCAGGGTGAGCCACTTGGTCAGGGCCTCCCTTGTTGGTGGCTGACCTCACTGGCACTTCTGTCCAGGAAGTCGTTCCTTCCTTTCACTGGATAGTCATCACGACGGACGCCAGCCTTACCGGCAGAGGATTCCCATTTGCCGATCAAGGTCCTGGAGCTTCGGGCGATCAGGCTGTGCCCCACCACATGGTCTCAGAGGCTACGAGGGCATCCAGTCAGGATCCAGTCGGACAACGCCACGGCGGTGGCATATGTCAACCATCAAGAAAGAACAAGTAGCTCGGCTGCAGCGTCAGAAGTTGCTCACATCCTAAGGTGGGCAGAAAGGAGCATATCGGCACTGTCGATTAATATGATCCTAATTGCTCCGGATTGGCTTTGGCGTCCTTGGTACGCTGATCTAGTGCGGCTAGTAGCAGACGTCCCTTGGTGTCTACCGCTGAGAGAGGACCTGCTGTCACAAGGTCCCATACTGCATCCTGCTTTACTGTCACTGGCTTAACGGCATGGCTATTGAAAGCCAGGTACTAAGAGAATGTGGCCTGTCGGATTCTGTGATTCCTACCATGAGGAAGGCTAGGAAGTTATCCTCTAGGAGGATTTATTATCACACTGGGAGAGCTTAGCCCTTTGCGAAGGAAATTAAGTGGAATCCTCTGACTCATATAGTGTCCAGAGTCCTGCTGTTCTTACAGCGTGGGGTGGACCAAAAAGCTTGCTTAAGCACGATTAAGGGGCAGATATCTGCCCTGGCTTTTTTCTTTCAGAGACCCCTGGCGACTCACTCTCTAGTGGGAACATTTGTACAGGGGGTTCGGCATGTGGCCCCTCCGGTCCGTCCTCCACTACCTCCGTGGGTAGATATTTGAATAGCAGACGCACCTTGGCATCTACCGCTACGAGAGGACCTGCTGTCGCAAGGTCCCATAGGTCATCCTGCCTTACAGTCAATGGCTTTAACGCCATAAACTCTAGGTGCCTCAGAACCACCGTTTGAGAACATTAGGGAAGTCCCTTGTTGACACTCTCTCAGAAAGTGGTCCTTTTGTGTCCTCATCCGTCGAATCCTCATCCGTCGAATCCCTTGGACGTTGTCCGAGCTCCGAGAATATACTTGTCTGTTACGGCTCCGTTCCGGAGTTCAGACTCACTGTTTGTTTCAGTGGCTGGTCCCAAGAAGGGCCCAGTGGTCTCATCGGCCACCATTTTGAGGTGGACCCGACAGATACTGATCAGGCTTACGCCATAAAGGGTCGGGCGCCTCCTTATCACGATGCATTCGACTAGGGCAATGGTGCCTCTTGGGGTTTCTGACATCTAGTGTCTGTTTCCCAGGTGTGTAAGGCGGCGACCTGGTCGCCCGGTCACACTTTCACTAAACTTTTCAATTAATGTGAGTGCATCTTGGGATGCTTCTTCGGCCGCAAAGTTTTGCAGGCGGCTGTTTAGAGTTACAACTCCTCAGTTGAGGAGCTGTGTTTTGGGGTGAAGTTTATTTTTATGCTGTTCCCACCCCTCATTTTGACACTGCTTTGGGACGTCCCACTATGTCAAGATTAAGGCTGTGTCCATCCATGAACGAAAGAGAAAATAGGATTTTATGCTCACCGTAAAATCTCTTTCTCTGAGTTCATGGATGGACACAGCACCCACCCCTCTTTGTCTGTACTGCTTGCTACGAAATTAATTGTTTGGTGCAGGCTGAGGGGATATAGTCAGTGGGACCGCACCCTGGGTGGGGCGGTTCTGCTTTGAAGTTAACACTTCTGCCTAGTCACTCCTAAAGATAGATAGGTTAATTCCACTATGTCAACATTAAGGCTGTGTCCATCCATGAACTCAGAGAAATAGATTTTACGGTGAGCATAAAATCCTATTTTTATAGCACAAGTGGGCTGGTTGGGACCAAAAAGACAGGGAACTGAATACACATAACTTAACCCTTTACCCAAGCCTAGGCCAGCTGCTAACAAACTGAACTAACAAACTGAACTAACACTGGCACAACCTGATTACAAGTACAGTACCAATTCTGTTTCTATGGGCATATTTTTGGTTGTGTCAATACAGTAACAAATCTGCCTCTATGAGGATGTTGTTTCTGATTGTGTCAGTACTGTACCAATCTTTCTTCTATAGGCATGTTTCTGGTTGTGTCAATATAGTACTGACTAGGGATGAAGCGAACCCTTCATCCCCCCCGGTTCGGTTTGCACCAGAAAATGCGAACAGACAAAAATATTTGTGCGAACATGCGAACACCGTTAAAGTCTGTGGGACACGAACGTGAAAAATCAAGTGTTCACTTTAAAGGTTTATATGCAAGTTATTGCCATAAAAAGTGTATGGGGACCCGGGTACTGCCCCAGGGGACATATATCAATGCAATTTTTTTTTTTAAATGGATGTTAAATAATTCTTAAAGTGAAACAATAAAAATGAAATATTACTTTAAATATCGTGCCTGGGCGGTCCCTTTAGTCTGCCTGTAAAGTGGTGCATCTTTCTGATGTGTTTTACTGTGACGCAGCAAAATGACATTTCTAAAGGAAAAAATTTAATTTAAAATTGCTTGTATTGTATTGATGTAATGTATTGTCGGCTCCTGGTAATATAGATCAAAAACCTTTGAAAAAAAAGGCGTGTGGTCCCCCCAGTCCATACCAGGCCCTTCAGGTCTGGTATGGATATTAAGGGGAACTCCATGGCAATTTTTTTTTAAAATGGCGTGGGGTGCTCCCAAAATCCATACCAGACTACTTTAGTCTAAAGCTGCAGCTCCTGCTAGATCTCCTAAAGAGGAGAATTGAGATATGGAAAAATCTCCCCCTATCTGTAATGGGGCGTATAAATCTTTTAAAAATAAAGATGCTCCCGGTTTTCCTGTATTTTTAACTCACCTATTTGGATCCCACACTCCTTTTTGTTCAATGGGTCCATGGCATCTTTATTTCCTTTATATGGGGAAGCTCACCTCCCAGAATAGGCCTCGCAGTGAGGGTGAGGCTCCCTGATCTCTTTAAATGCATCTTAACTGGCCAGGGTGTCTTTGCACAGAGGTGGCTTCTTGGGGATGATGGGGACTCTGCCACAATTCTAGAGGCAGCAATGTTGGGTCCCTATGAAAGCCTGCATATCCTGGTGTATAGGGGCTCTGGGGCACAGTTTCCACTGACGCGCATTATGTGAGCCACTGTGTAAAAGGAATGCTCAAGACATCGTCCCACTCCTCCCCTCCCAAATCCAGAAGTTCTTCCACCCACTGCACCCTACACTTAGCCACCGAAGGGGGAGAGACCAGAAACTGCTCTTTATAAAGTTCAGACAACGTTTTTTTCATGGAGCCATCCAAAAAATAGTCTCCAAAATTGATGATCCAGCTTAGTGGAACCAAATTGGGACACAAAAGCGTGTCACAATTGGAGGTATCTAAATAAATATGTATTTGGAAGCTCAAATTTTTGTTTCAAATCCGAGAACTGCAGCAGCTCCCCCCTCTGGTGACATCACTTAATGTTTTAATCCCTTTGGTCACCCACACAATTGGATCAGGTATATTAAGCAAATGGGGAAAATGGGGATTTCTCCAGAGTTGCAAAACTGGCAACATGGCCATAGAGGCAGGCGCTAGTAGTTTCTGAACACAGTCTGAAGCTTTAACAGTGGCTCACATACAGCTCTCCATTGTGCAGGGAAGAGTTCCTCCACAAGGTTTTCTTCCCACTTGTGCATGTAGCTATGTTTCCCCAAGGAGAGTCTGTCACTAGAGTTTAGAATTTTGTATATATCTCTGTGAGGGGCCTGAGAGGACCACTCTCTCAAATGGGAAAGGCATGGAGAACTGTAGTGTCGGGGCGATAGTAAGGGCATAATGCCGTATCTGAAGGTACTCAAAGAGAGCAGTACTGGGGAGTTTGTGAAATATAGGTGAAGTGAACTCCTGCGCTGTCTAGAGTGCCAGATTAGAGGTGAGCTGCTGGGATCACTAGAGGTGCATATATGAGATCTTGGTTACGGCTCACTCTCTATCTTTCACCCTTTTTGGATACAAGGCCTCCTTCTTCTGAAATACTTTGACCCTTATTCTTATTTTTATTTTTATTTTTATATTTATTTTTATTTCTATTTTTATATTTTTTTTTTTTTTTTTTTTATTGTTGTTGTGTTTTTCAACATTTTTCACTTCACAACGTTATTGATTGGATAAAGTATTGATGAACTGCACCCCTACATGGTTGGATTTTGTTGTACCTGGACCTCTTCAGCACTGTGCCCTCGATTAATGACTATTCAACAATATTGTTTACTGGTATATTAGTGTCACTCCCCCTTTTTTGGACTTTCCCCACCTATTTTTTGTACTTGTATATGTATGTGGTTATATGCACACACACATTAATTTGTATAACACTTTACAGCGCAAATATTTCACTTGTTACAATTATCACTGGGGAGTTTGTGCTTGGCTCTAAGTTGGTCAAAGGGTAGTAATACCCTAGTTACCGGATTTACTAGATGTCCAAAGTGAAAAAATATTTTTCTGTAACCAGGGATAAATTATTTGGTAGGTTAAAGTATTGGGTAATTTAGAGTTATAGAGAAAGGCTGTGACTAAGGAGGCCTCAGATTGAAGGGGGTTAACACGGTTCAGTTGTTTCCAAATGGACCGTAGTAGATTCATGGTGTGTAATAGAGAGGTGGAGGGGACATCAGCGTTTGTGTTTCACAGTAAGTTGTTCGGATGGATGGGGGCTATCCATAGTTTATCTATTTGAGTCCATCTATTGTAGGCTGGGAGGGTGGCCCAGGATGCGATTGCTCTCAAGTGGGTAGCACAGTAATAGCGAAGGAGGTTTGGGAAGGCCAGACCACCCTCGTTCCGGGAGGCATAGAGTACCGAGTGAGCAACGCAGTGCCATTTGTAGTTCCATGTGAAGTTTAAGGCCGGGTACACACGAACAAACATGTATGGTGAAAGCGGTCCGTCGGACCGTTTTCACCATACATGTCTGCCAGAGGGCTTCTGTACGATGGTTGTACACACCATCGTACAGAAGTCCGCGCGCAAACAATACGCGGGGCGTGTCCGCGGTGTCGCCGCGTGAATGACGCAGCGACGTGGGCGGCCCGCCTTTAAAATGCTTCCACGCATGCGTCGAAGTCATTCGACGCATGCGAGGGACGGCGGGCGCCTGGACATGTACGGTAGGTCTGTACTGACGACCGTACATGTCCGAGCGGGCAGGATTCCAGCGGACTGTTTTAAAACAAGTCCAGGAATATTTGTCCGCTGGGAAAAGGCCCGGCGGGCAAATGTTTGCTGGAATTCGGCCCGCTCGCGCCCACACACGACCAAACATGTCTGCTGAAACTGGCCTGCGGACCAGTTTCAGCAGACATGTTTGGTCGTGAGTACGGGGCCTTAGAGATCAGTCTGGAGTTTCCTTAGTTGAACTTGTGGGTTGGGAACTGGGAGGGTCATAAAGCAATACAATATTTTAGGCAATATGGTCATTTTGATTGAGGCTATAAGTCCCAACCAAGACATCCATTTAGACAGAAGGTACCTGATTTTTGCGCAAATTCGTAGTGGGGGGGTGAGGAGGTGCTCTCCTAGGTACTTAACGGCGTGTGTCTTCCAAGCGTAAAGTGTAGGATTACAATGACTGGAAATAAATCTTCAAAGACCAGCTGCTGTTGGAATGTTGACCTGGGTCAAATCAGTGGTTCATAGACTAATGCTGCCCCTGGTGGAGACTACAGCATGCTTCCTGGAAGATGGGCAGGAGAAGAATATACTTCCTGGTGATTAGGAAGGACTGCCTCTTATGGATTTTCATTGGACAGATAGCTAGACAGGGGGGCAGAGGGTGTTTGTGTGGGTGGTGTCCAAGTGAGCTTTAAAAGTATGATCAGCTAGAGTTCTTCCTATTTTTCCTTGAGACCAGCCAGCATATAGATCCTGAAAGGAAGGACTTACGGTATTGTATCACCCCTGCTCTATTGTTTTATATGCTCTGTAATAGTCTTTTAGTGTTTCATGTTCCTTGCTTATTTAAGCAGTTTGTTTATTGTTTATTTTTATAGCCAACACTGTTATTGTGGAAAAACAGCACCCGGCTTGGGGGGTTCTGGTGGGGCCATCCCACTGTCAGAACACAACCTTGCATGGTTAGTACAGCGGCGCTATGACCGGAGCTGTAAAAAAAACTGTAGTGTGTAGGAGTGATGTGAGTCAAATAATGTCAGTGCTTACATATGTATTAAGGTCACCTGTATACAGACAGATCCTTTGTCAAATGCAGATCTGCGTTCAAACATCTCACTGACGTTTCTCTGGAGGGGAACCCCGCGGCCTGTTTACTTCACCTTACAGAGCGACCCATCAAGAAATATAAAGCCTCCCTCACCATCCAGCTGTTAAATGCTGCCAAGGATTGGAGATCGGAGAGTCGTCAAAATCCCTGTGGTTCTCTAAAGTGAACAAATTGAGAGATATGGAGGATCTCACCGCCACCTTGCACAACAGGGAGGAGGCCTTTTGGCAGACCTGGAGACCTTGGCAACACTTTATATGAACGGACAACTACCTCCATGAGGTTGCACAGTCTGATTGATCCATTGGGTCTGCTTTTCTCCCTTGTCGAGGGGCGCTACTCTACTCTACACTGCGCTACTCTACTCCGCTCTGCCTCATCTCCCTATTCCTCTTTTTCTATACTCTCTTTTATTTTACCCCTCCCCTTCACCCACCCCTGGACCTTACCCCCCTCTTGTCCTGAGAGTTGCCTTATGTCACGTACCTGATGGTGGTAAGCCTGATATAGCAGAGGGAGGCCTCCCTTACGGCTCCTACTCTCAGCCACTGGTAAAGTAACAGGAGGCACAGGAGTGAGGAGTGGTACGAGTGCCTGGCAGGATCAACAGAGGTAGAGGTAATCCAGACGTTCAGGAACTCCTCAGGAACTAGGAAGCTGAAGCAGCTGACAGGTTTGGCAGACAGGGGCTGGATCACTGGACTGGAACCAGGAACAAACAGGCTCAGGACAGACAGGAATCATTCAGCAGACTGGACTGGAACTAGGAACAGACTGGAACCATTCAGCAGACTGGACTGGAACTAGGAACAGACAGGAATCGTTCAGCAGACTGGACTGGAACTAGGAACAGACAGGAACTGTTCAGCAGACTGGGCTGGAACTAGGAACAGACAGGAACCGTTTAGCAGACTGGGGCAGACTGGATGGTCAGACAGGCCGGGTCGGTTATCTGGCGGTCTGCGAGGTACAGAGGTGCAGACAGAAGGGTAGTCAGAACAGGCCAAGGATCAGGTGCAGAAGGTTTCAACAGTGACACATGGAATACTGTATGGATCTTTAGTGAGTCTGGGAGTTCCAGTTCATAGGCCACTTCGTTGATTTTCCTTCTAACTGGGAATGGTCCCAAGAACTTGGGGCCCAGCTTTCTTGAGGGACATGCCATCCTTAGGTTTACTGTGGAAAGCCACACCATGTCGCCGGGTACCAGTGTTAGTTCACCTCGTCTCTTCTTATCAAACGTAATTTGTTGTGCTCCTGAGTCCTGGTCGTGGTTTCCTGTAAAAGTTGGTTATTGGAAAAGAAGAATTTTATCTTTTCTTGAACTGCTGGTATCGTACATTCGGGAAGGGAGTTGGGCAGAAACGAAGGGTAAGAACCAAAGTTAGTGAAGAATGGGGTCTGTTTGGTGGCGGAGTGAATGGAATTATTGTAGGCGAATTCGGCCAATGGAAGCAGGGAAATCCAGTCATTTTGAGCAAAAGAAGAAAAGCAGCGCAGATACTGCTCGAGTGTTTGGTTAGTCCTCCCAGTCTGCCCATTGGTCTGGTGGTGATAAGCAGAGGAAAATGACAGTTCAATATGCAGGACCCGAGCGATATGTAACATGGAAAGAAAACCTGGAGAAGAAGAGTGCCCACCTGGCCTGTCGTGGTTTCAACCTTTTTGCAGACGTCAAATAGTCCAGGTTTTTGTGGTCGGTGAATATTAGAATCGGATGGGCAGCTCCTTCTAGCAGGTAACGCCATTCTTCCAGTGCAGATTTAATTGCCAACAGCTCCCGGTCTCCTACGTCATAGTTCTTCTCTGCTGCCAACAATTTGCGGGAGAAGAAGGCTACTGAGTGAAGTAGGGCTCTGGTACCTTGTCTTTGGGAGAGTATCGCCTCTACAGCAATCTCGGATGCATCCACCTCAAGTACAAATGGAAGAGCGGAATCCGGATGTTTCAGAACGGAGGCAGAGGTTAAGAGGTTTTTGAGGGTCTCGAAGGCCTTTTGAGCCTCAGGGGACCAGTGGAAGCGGGTTTCCTGTTTATAGTTCGGTAATTGGTGTAATAATGGCTGAAAACCCCCTAATGAATTTACAGTAGAAGTTGGCTAATCCAACGAAACGCTGGATTCCTTTCTTGTCCGCTGGGACTGGCCAGTCCAGGATTAAAGCAATCTTCTGGGGATCCATCCTGATGCCCTCACTGGAAATGATTAACCCCAGGAATGGTATGCTTTCCTGTTCGAATGCACACTTTTCGGCCTTCGCATACAAGCCACGTTGTCGCAGCCGGGCCAACACACTCTTGACATGCCCACGGTGGGATTCTAGGGAAGAGAAGAAAATTAGAATATCGTCTAGGTAGACGATGACAAATAAATCTAGAAAGTCCCGAAGAACATTGTTAATGAAATATTGAAAAGTTGCAAGGGAAGTGCATAGTGCAAAGGGCATTACCAAGTACTCAAAATGCCCTAATCGGCTACGGAAGGCCGTCTTCCACTCATCCCCTTCCCTGATACGAACCAGATTGTAGGCCCCACGGAGATCAAGTTTAGTGAAGACAATAGTGGCCCCCAGTCTTTGAAATAGCTCTGGTACCAAGGGGAGAGGATAACGGTTTTTCACTGTAATCTTATTTAATTTGCAGTAGTCCACGCAGGGTCGGAGGGTATGGTCTTTCTTTTCTACGAAGAAGATGCCCGTGCCTGCTGGCGATGTGGACGCGCAAATGAACCCCCTTTTTAATTTCTAATCCACATATTCTTTTAACGCCCCCTGTTCCACCTCTGTCAAAGGGAAGATCCTGCCAAATGGAATTTCGGCTCCAGGAAGTAGTTTGATGGGGCAATCGTAGGCTCAATGGGGTGGCAAAGTCTCTACCCTTTGTTTACTAAATACGTCAAGGTAGTCATGGTAAGTCTCTGGAATAGACTGACGTATTTTGGCCTCTGCATCCAGGCACAGTAAGGTAGAAGGCTTATGGGAGTTGTAGGAACCACAGAACTGCTGGCAATAGGGTGAAGAGAAGGTAACTTCCCCTGTAGCCCAGTTGATGGCCGAGGATTACCGGAAACAGAGGGGAAGAGATAATGTCCAACCGTAAGAGTTCTTGGTGAGAACTGGAGATGGTAGCGGGTATAGGGGCAGTCTCTTCGACGAGAGGTCCAGATTTAATAGCGGACCCATCGGCCAGATGAATAGAGAGTCCTTGGGTTTTAGGGAGGAGAGTTATCCGATGTTGTGCAACAAAAGATGAATCCATGAAACAGCTGCAAGCTCCGGAGTCAATAATGGCGGCAATTTGCAGAGTCTTTCCTGGGAGCTGAAACGAAACAGAGAGGGCAAGATGAGATGCAGTCTTGGTCAAGGGTCTTGCCTGGTTAAGAGACATGGGTAGACACTTACTGAGCTTAAGTGGGCAGTTTCTGACGTAATGTCTGGGTTCCCCGCAGTACAGGCACAGGTTGTTTACCCGGCGATGCTGATGCTCCTACGGTGTCAGTGAAGGGCGAAGAACTCCTAGCTGCATGGGTTCGGGTGCATCGGATGTAGGCGCTACTGGTGCAGCAGTTGCTGGGTGCAGGTGACTGGGAGCTGTTGGGAGCATCCAGGTTGGCCGGGAGAAGCCCGTAGCCCTCTCAGCCCTTCGTTCTCTGAGGCGTCGATTGATCTGTATGGCTAGATCGATTAACGCGTTCAAGGTCTGTGGTATTCCAACTCTTGCCAGCTCATCCTTTAAAGAATTAGAGAGTCCCATGCGGAACTGGTGACGGAGCGCGCCATCGTTCCAGTTCGTGTCTGCGCTCCACTGCCTGAACTCAGACACGTAATCCTCTGCTGCCCTGCGTCCCTGTTGCAGGGTGCGCAATGCGGCTTCTGCGATTGCTGAAAGTTGGGTGATCTTCATATAATTGGGCCATTGCGTCAAAGAAGGTGGTGAAATTGGTCAAGACAGCATCCTTCTGTTCTAGAAGACGGTGGGCCCAGGTTTGGGGGTCTCCGGTAAACAAGGAGACCACAAAACCCACCTTGGAGAAGGTACATGGTTGAAGGGCGAAGTACAGTTCGCAAGAATTGCGCAAAGCACTAAATTGGCTCCGATTTCCGGAGACATTTTCAGGCGTGGGGACTCTGGGTTCCGGTGGGAGCATCACAACTGTTGGTGTTGATCCTGCCCCAGCTGAAGAGGTGGAAGCATGGGGGGCACCCTGGGCTCCAGTAGGGTTGGACAGGACCAGTATCTGTTCTTCCAGCCGGGTGTAGCCTTGCTGGAGATTCTTAACAGCTTCAGACAGTCCTGCCAGGTGGCGACACAGTTCCTCCATAGGAGAGGCTCCCTGCTCAGGCTCAGACATGGCTGTCTGCTACTGTCATGTACTTGATGGTGGTGAGCCCGATATAGCAGAGGGAGGCCTCCCTTACGGCTCCTACTCTTGGCCCTTGGTAAAGTAACAGGAGGCGCAGGAGTGAGGAGTGGTACGAGTGCCTGGCAGGATCAACAAAGGAAGAGGTAATCCGGACGTTCAGGAACTGGGAAGCTAAAGCAGCTGACAAGTTAGGCAGACAGGAGCTGGATCATTGTACCGGAACCAGGAACAAACAGGCTCAATTCAGCAGACTGGAACAGCTTGGACTGGAACCAGGACAGACAGGAATCATTCAGCAGACTGGACTGGAACTAGGAACAGACTGGAACCGTTCAGCAGACTGGACTGGAACTAGGAACATACAGGAACCGTTAGATATAACTGAACATTTAGTATTATATTGTTCTGGGTGGTGTTAGTGCCTATCTGGATGCCACCCGGCTTCACACACTGTATATCTTTCCATTGTGCCTTCTTATTGTGTCTTCCTCATTGTGTACTGCCGGGGTCTCAGATATATTTGATAAATTTGATAAGTTTGATATATTTGATATGTTTGATATGCTTGATACATTTGATATGCTTGATACATTTGATATATTTGTTATATCTGATACTTGATGCTTGATTTTTGATCTTCTATGTCTGACCTGGCTATTACCTTATAAAACCCTGTCTGTTCCTTATGTTAGTACTTTTCACTTGTATCTCTGCTGTCCATTTTTGACTGTTAAATGTACTTTCTTTGAAAATAAAAGAAATTAAAAAAATGCAGATCTGTGAGCTCAGCCCCCGATAAAACAATTATCTTGCTGATCTCTATTTTCCTAAACTGATTGTATAGATATTTACTACAGTCTCTGATACAGATATTTACTGAGGCAGACATCAGGTCTTCAGGTGATTAGACCCTACCCTGTGCAACAGTAGCTAATGATACTTGAATTGACAGCAAAAAAAAAAAATCAGTAAAGGGCTAAATTGGTATTTTGGTGTTATATTGATCTGCTTCATTATAGTTCAATGCTTCTTGTGACTAACATACACCATACCTTTTTACCTTATTTCTAGCACTTGGAAACTTTTGTAGTTTCCCATTCTTGGGAGGGAAGTTAAAGGTGTTTGACAGATGGAATGAAATATGCTTCTGACATCATACACTGATAACCATCTCAAGCATATTTACAAGAAAATGATACAAGGAAGTTGTTAGATGCAAGAAGGGAAATATTGTGACTAAGTAAAAACAAATGCTATATTAAAAGTTAATCGTGAAAGCCCCCTCTAAATTTCCCACATGAGATAGCACATTACGATAACGTGATATATCATGTTATCATTGTCAGGTATTACCAAGAATGTAACAAAATTAAAGCATTCATTTAAAGAAATGTACTGCACAAACATAAAGAGTCATTTCACATTCAACATGTCTTTACACAAAATGACAATAATGAACATAGGTTTAAGCTTGACCTAAACTTCCCATACCTAGGTAGAGCCTAAAGTCTTTCTGTACAGACACACAGCATATGTGACATAATACAATCACCTTGCCAGCTACTGTATGGCACCCAATTCACCTTACATGTTGCCACACGTTAAGGTATATTGCAGTAACATTTAGCAAAGCATATACTGTATTTTTCTGCATGTTACCACAAGCCAGGAGTAGGAATGGGGGAATGGTTTGGGCCAAGAATAAGTTCGGCCTGAACATCAACAGTCTGGGTGTTCGCCAGCTGAGCGCATAGTTAATAGGTTGTTAAGGAGTGGGGCCAGGTATTGATTCTCCAGATAAAGTGATATAAATAATTTTATGCAATCCAGTGTTATATCCATGTGCTCCACCACTGTGCACAATGGTCACTCACCTTAGGATTAAATGTAACTCGCTTTTATTGAATCAATCTCTGCTCTAGGAACATATCCTTCAGTGGTTAATTGATGGTTACACTCAGATGGCCATTCATCCCCTCATAGCTGCCATTTGCCCTCTCAGCTCTCAGTTGTACCATAAGAACCAGCCCAGCAGGATCCCAGCAGGCTCAGCCAAACTTGAGCCTCTTACCCAGTGGGACTGCGGGTCTGTCTATCTCCCATGCTTCTGGACAGCTGATGCACAAAGCTGCAGGAGACGGGGGAAGGCACGCTTTTGGGGACCTGAGAGCTTTGAGTTAATTCTCGGCTGCTTCCCTTGACTGTATCATGGAATAGAACGTGAGGGTTGAAGAAGGAGGTGCCTAATACATGAGCGGAGATTACCCTGAAGGTTGGTAACTTTAGAACGTAGACTGTCTTATATTGATCTGACACTTATCCCTGATCCATCTATTCCCTCTCAAACCTGCCTATAATTACAAGTTTCTGAGCTTCCTACTATCAAGCATATACTTGAACGTTGTCTGTGTTCCACCTAGTTCTGTTCCTGATTGACAAAAGCTAGGAGAGTGGGGCTGAGTTGCTCAACAGGATCCTCACACATTCCTACCCACTTGAAGGGGTTTGGGCAATTACTTATTAGTGCGAGAAAGTAGGGGTGAAGCTCCTTGTTGGAAGCTGGATTGCTCCTGCTTTATTTATCCCTCCACCTAGCTATCCATCTGCTTACTCACTCATCCTCCTCCCCACTTTACAGTTGTGGCTGAAGAGGAAAAAATGAAGAGTAAAACTAACAAACCAGGCGCTGGCAAAGCAAACCAATCAGCCCCTAGCCCAGGAGGTATCCAGCGGTACATATCAGCAAAGACAAGTATGTCCCAAGAGGCGCTTAGTAGCCCCTGGCAGGTAGTACCAGCCCGGCCAGGGGTGGGCAGACGAAAACCTGCAGCCGAAGAAACTGCAGCTGTACAGACTAATGTCAGTTCGGCCAAGAAGCACTGGGGGCAACCCTTTGGAAGGCCCAAAACTACAATGTGGGGATCAAAAAAAGAGACCCAGCTTTATCAATGAAAGACGAAGTGGGACTCGAGTAGGCCCAAACAGGAGTACCCCTAACTAAAAAAGCCTTAGTGGAGATGCTGACTAAAATGGAAATACAGTATCATTGAAATTGGACATTGCAGGGTAGAGAAGACAGAGGTAAAACTAGATGCACATGATCAGATGTTGGAGGAAATTAGCGAGCAGATTAATTCCCTGCAGAGGGCAAATAGACAACTGTTATACAAAATTGAGGATTACGAAAATCAAAGCCGGCACAAAAATCTGTGAATAAGAGGCTTACTGGAGCAGTACAAAGAGGAAGAGTTACCTGCATTAATGAGAGCACTATTTAATCCAATGCTCGGAAGGGAGATGTTGAAAGGTGACAGGGTGACAAGATCCCAAAGTAAAGCAACAGACACCCCGAGATGTGATAGTGAGGTTTCATTATGCAAAGGAAAAAACGATAATAATGGAAAAAGCTCGGCAATCTGATGGACTTTCCTTTAAAGGAGTAAAACTACAGATTTATGCTAATTTAGTGCTAGAAACGTTGGCAAGGAGGAGACTCCTTAAACCACTGACAGAGCAAATATGAATATCTAATGTATGGTATCATTGGGGATTTCCTTTTTCCTAAAGGGAAAAATTACTGCTGTACTGCAGTGTTGAGATTCCAAAAATATCTGAGAGATTTTTGTAGTAAGCTAGACTTGGCACCCCCAGCCCTCCCATGCTAGGAGGAGAATATGGAAGCATTGACCCCCCTTACCGAACAAACGGTGGAGCCAGAGTGGTATCTTCTGACAATGAGTGGTAGCTGGGACCCCTCTTTATCTAACCAATTAATTCCAACAGGGGGGATAGAAGAGTGTGCATTTAGTTTAAGAGACAATGAAAAATCTAAGAACAAAAAATAGGACTTTTCTGGTTGCCAACTTTAATACCAGATAGGAAGAGAGAACTCAAAGCTTAGTTACAGTATATGAAGAATTGGATATATGATAATCTTCCATGTATGAGGCCAAACACAAGAATCAATAGATTCAAACAAAAGAATCAATACCAATATTGATAACTATGCATTTTGCCAGAGGCTTCTTATCAGGGAATTAGTAGACCAGACTGTGTGGACTGCACAGAGAGAACCAAAAACGCATGTGAGTGAATAATTAAATTTATTTAACCACTTAAATACAGGGCATTAATACACCCTTCCTGCCCAGACCAATTTTCAGCTTTCAGTGCTCTCACAATTTGAATGACAATTACTCAGTCATGTTACATTGTATCCAAAAATTTTTTTTATAATTTTGTTCTCACAAACATAGCTTTCTTTTGGTGGGATTTAAGTTCAATAGTTTTTATTAAGTTTTGCAATTAACAGACATAGTACAAGCAAGCATGTACACGGTAACAAAATGAGGTATCAGTTGGAGGATCCATAGCTCTAATCCTTAGAATATAATGCAATAGGACAAACACCGTAGTGACCTCCGTCGCCACAACTACTAGCAGCGCAATTTGGATTCCAGATCCAGAGAATACCCCAGGGCCGCGTGCACACACTGTCATGACCGTGAGGTGTCCCCACAAGAACCATAACTAAACAAGAAAATCATATAAAACAAAGTTTACATCATGTCCGGAAGGCCATCAAGGAAAGGCAGACGCTCACAGGCCACTAAAAGAGGGCAAGCAGGCTCTGTGTCTACAGTCAACGGTGCTGGTCATGGACATGGTGCATCCTCTGCACGTGGCCGTGGGGCACGCTTGTCCTATTTTTCTGCTGCTGGTCATGTTATTGAGCCACAACATGCAGAAGAGTTGGTGGAGTGGATAACAAAGCCGTCCTAATCCTCCTCATCCTCTGTCACCCAGGCTCAGGGTAGTTTGCCTTCCAAAGATTTTGTCAACTGTTATGTATCACGTACCTGGTAACCAGAGCCTGGATGTAGGAGTAGGCCTCTCTTACAGCTCCGGCTTGTGAGCTGCTGGATAGGGAACAGCAGACTTAAGAGCCTGGCGGGGTAGGAGTGCCGGATGGCTGGATAGACGAGTAGATGTAGATCACTGCTGGAAGTGTAGACTGGAGCTGAAGTAACCGGAAGTAGGGTCCGTGACACGGACAGAAGATTCGCAGCAACAACTGAGAAGGCAAGCTGGTTAATAGACAGCAGACGGAAGCAGGGTCAAACAAGCCGGATCACATTAGATAGTTCAGATAGTCAGATGGGGTAAGCAGGAGAGTAGTCGTGGTACAGGCAGGTAGGTCAGGCAACGGTGGATCAATCAGAGGTAGGTCGAAGGTAGCCGAGGTCAGGATCGGAGAGGTGCGGAAGGTCAAACAAGCCGGGTCAAAAGGTAATAGCAGGTAATCAGGTTTCTTCAGGTAAACAACGCTCAGAGACTGTAGATCAGACAGCAATGTGCTGGAGCTGTCAGTGTCCATTTAAAGCCGTTTTTGGCGCAAGGAATCAGCGCGCACGCGCGCGCCCCCGCTGCGCGCGATCCCGCCGTGCACACGCACGCGCCGTTAACGCACGCGTGCGCACCACAGGCGCGCGACGATGTGCAATTGCGCGCCGCTGTTTTAACCCTCTGGAAGGGTTCCGAGATTGAGAGGTGAGTCCCTGACATTGCCCCCCCCAAGGGCAGCCTCCGGATGCCTAGTCGGGCCATCTTGTCAGGATGATCAAGAAAAAATGAACGTACCAATCTTCTGGCATGGATGTTGCCTTCAGGTTCCCAGGAATTTTCTTCTGGTCCGTAGCCTTTCCATTTAATCAAAAATTGGTTCTGTCCTTGTCGCCTTCTACAATTCAGGATGGCCTCTACCACAAATTCCTCGCATCCGTCAACATGAACTGGTTCAGGAGGCCTTGTACCCCTATTAGGGAAGGGATCAGGAGCTGCAGGTTTCAATAAAGAGACATGGAATACAGGGTGCACTTTAAGAGAATCAGGTAAGGAAAGTTCATATGAAACCGTATTGATTCTCCTTTTGACCGGAAAAGGTCCCATAAATTTGGGTCCCAATTTTTTAGAAGGACAAGCTAACCTGAGGTTGCTGGTAGAAAGCCATACCTGGTCCCCTGTTTTCAGATCCAGCTCTCCTTTCCTTTTCCTGTCGAAGAACCTCTTACTGTCAGCCTGGGCCTTGGTCACAGCTTCCTGTAGTAATTTGGTGTTTTGTGCGAGGAATTCCACGGTATTCTGTACTGCCGGTACTGAAGATTCTGAAAGAAAATCTGGTAAAAAAGTTAGGTTGAAACCATAATTGGCAAAAAAGGGAGATTGCCCCGTGGCAGAATGACTGGCGTTGTTGTAAGCAAATTCCGCTAGGGGTAGCAGAGAGACCTAATCATTCTGAGAAAACGTAGTGAAGCACCTGATGTATTGTTCCAGAGTCTGATTGGTTCGTTCAGTTTGCCCATTGGTCTGGGGGTGATATGCTGAAGATAGAGCGAGTTCAATTTGTAATATTTCACAGAGGGCCTTCCAAAACCGAGAGGTAAATTGAACTCCCCTATCTGATACTATGTTGGAGGGTACCCCATGCAACCTAACGACTTCTTTAATAAAGACACGAGCAGTCTCAACGGCGGAAGGTGTGTTCTTTAGAGGGAGAAAATGGGCCATTTTGGTCAAACGGTCCACAATCACGAAAATTGCAGTACAGTTTTCAGAGCAGGGGAGCTCTACGATGAAATCCATGGCCACCATTTTCCACGGTCTGTCAGGTACGGGTAATGGTTTCAGTAAACCCCAGGCTTGGTTTCGAGGTGTTTTGTTCCGATTACAAATAGGGCATGTGCTGATATAAGACTTACAGAAATTTTCTAATCCAGGCCACCAAAAGGTGCGACGCACCAGCTCCAGTGTCTTACGCACCCCAAAATGTCCTGCCATTGGATGGTCGTGGAGGTGTTTCAGAACCTCTACTCGGATGTCTTCAGGGACAAAAATCTGGCTTCCTCTCCAGAACAGTCCATCTCGGGATTCTAAAGAAATGTTGGGAGGTTTGGAAGAATCTGAAGACGCTCCCCGGAGCAGGGAAAGTAGGTCAGTGTGCAGTAGCAAGAAACTGTTCTCTGGTAGAATGGTGTCAGGAGTGGAGGTATCTTTTGGGTTGTCATGCATTCTGGATAGAGCATCCGGCTTGATATTCTTAGAGCCCGGGCGATAAGTGATGTGGAAGCCGAAACGGGAGAAGAAGAGTGCCCACCGAGCCTGTCGGGGCTTCAATCGCTTGGCTGATCTTAAATATTCCAAGTTTTTATGGTCCGTATAAATTAGCACGAGGTGTGCAGCACCTTCCAATAAATATCTCCACTCTTCCAAGGCGGCCTTGATGGCCAATAACTCACGATCACCTACGTCATAGTTTCTCTCCGCAGGGGAGAGTTTTCGGGAGAAGAATCCTACGGGGTATATTAGGTCTTTGTCTCCCATGCGTTGGGAGAGAACGGCCCCCACTGCGACTTCAGAGGCGTCTACCTCAAGGAGGAAGGGTAGAGCCGGGTTTGGGTGGCTGAGAATTGGGGCAGTCGTGAAGAATTTCTTTAGCGTGTCGAAGGCTTTTTGTGCCTCAGGATTCCAACGGAAACGGAAGTTTTGTTTCGTAAGCTGTGTAATGGGAGCAACAATGGTAGAGAATCCTTTAATAAAACGTCTATAGAAATTCGCAAAGCCTATAAAACGTTGGACCCCCTTCTTGTCCAGGGGCACTGGCCAGTCCAAAATAGCAGACACTTTCTTGGGGTCCATCTCAATTCCCGTCGGGGAGATCACTAGGCCCAGGAATTGGATGGTTTGCAACTCGAATTCACATTTTTCTGCTTTCGCGTATAGACCGTGTAAGCGAAGACGATTCAAAACCTTCCGGACATGCTCTCGATGTTGATCTAATGAGCCAGAAAAGACCAGGATATCATCCAGGTAGACGATGACGAAAATATCTAAAAAGTCTCCGAACACGTCATTGACAAAATGCTGAAAGGTGGCAGGAGCATTGCATAACCCGAATGGCATGACTAGATACTCGTAGTGACCATACCGAGTATGGAAAGCAGTTTTCCACTCATCGCCGTCCCTGATGCGAATTAGGTTGTAAGCCCCCCTCAGGTCCAGCTTAGTGAAGATAGTAGCGAATCTTAAGTTTTGAAACAGTTCGGGTATCAATGGCAATGGATAACGGTTTTTAACCGTGATGTTATTGAGCTCTCGATAATCGATGCATGGGCGAAGGGTCTGATCCTTTTTGGCGACGAAAAATATTCCAGCACCTGCTGGTGAGGTGGATGGACGAATGAACCCCTTATTTAGGTTCTCGTCGATGTAGATTTTCAGAGCATCTTGTTCCTTCTCGGATAGTGGAAAAATGTGCCCAAAAGGGATCTCGGCCCCAGGAAGTAGTTCTACCGGGCAGTCATAGGGGCGATGAGGTGGAAGGGAGTCGGCCCCCTTTTTACTGAACACATCAAGAAACTCATGATAGGGTTCCGGAACAGACTGAAATAAACTGGGGTCGGTGTTCAGACATAACAGAGTAGGAGAGAAACTGGAAGATCCAGGTAGGCAGTGTTCCAGGCAGTAATGGGAAGGAAATCGTAAAGTTCCAGAGACCCAATCAATCTGGGGGTTGTGGACTCGGAGCCAGGGGATGCCAAGGATCACTGGAAACAAGGGTGAAGAAATTACATCCAGAATTAACAATTCTCTATGATTAGCGGAAGTAGAAGCAGGTAGAGGAAGGGTTTCTTGGGTTACTTGACCCGATTTAATGTGGGATCCGTCGGCCAGAAAAACGGAAAGTCTGAAGTCTTTCTTTCGAAGAGGAATGTGGTGCAGACTGGCGAAGGTGGCATCAATAAAACAACTGCAGGCACCGGAGTCAATAATTGCGTTGACCGGAATCGTTCTTCCTGGGAGCTGCAAAGACAGGGAAAGAGCAAGGTGTGTTGTATTGGTTGAGAGAGCGGAAACGTTGACAGGAACAGAAAAACGACACTTACGCATCTTGATGGGGCAGTTGGCGACATAATGACCAGGCTCACCGCAGTAGAGGCACAGATTTACCTGCCGACGACGTGTTCGTTCTTCAGGAGGCAGAGTGGGTCGCATGACCCCAAGTTGCATAGGCTCAGAAGTATCAGGAGGAGAGCTGGCCGCACTAGAATGGACGGGTGGTTGGTAGCGAGAAGCAGGCATGGGCGCTTTAGTAGTGACCCATACAGGGCGACTTAGATGAGAAGATCGCTCTGCTCGTCGCTCTCGTAGGAGTCGGTCAATCTGTATAGATTTATCAATTAAGTCCTCCAAGGTATCAGGAACCCCAATACGGGCCAACTCATCCTTTAGGGTTTCTGAAAGTCCCAAACGGAATTGGTGCCGCAGAGCTGCGCTGTTCCACTGGGTGTCCGCACTCCAGCGGCGAAAGTCCGTAACATACTCCTCAACGGCTCGGCGGCCTTGTTGAAGCGCAAGCAGGGCGGCCTCAGCAGTAGCAGTCCGCTGAGGATCGTCATAGAGTTGTGCCATGGCCTGAAAGAAAGCAAGTAGAGTCTCTGTGTTGGTGCCATTTTCCTCCAATAGTCGGTGCGCCCAGGTTAGAGGCTCTCCTTGAAGAAGCGACACCACAAATCCCACCTTTGTGGCTTCTAAGGAAAAAGTCCTAGGTTGGAGGGCAAAATATAATTGGCAGGTATTGCGGAAATTCTGGAATTTGGAGCGATCCCCGGTGAACCGCTCTGGCATCGGAACCCTGGGTTCGGGTGGTAGCATCACTACAGTTGGAGCAGCGGCTGATGAAGACGATCTGGCGGAAGGTTCAGGAGCTGCGTCTCCGGACAGATTCTGTATTTGACCTTCCAGTCGCATGTAGCCGTCCTGTAGATTTTTAACAGCTTGGGTGAGAGATGCGAGGTGTTTACAAATCTCCTCCATGGCTGGGGCCACTCCTGAGGGCTCTGTCATGGCTGTCTGATACTGTTATGTATCACGTACCTGGTAACCAGAGCCCGGATGTAGGAGTAGGCCTCTCTTACAGCTCCGGCTTGTGAGCTGCTGGATAGGGAACAGCAGACTCAAGAGCCTGGCGGGGTAGGAGTGCCGGATGGCTGGATAGACGAGTAGATGTAGATCACTGCTGGAAGTGTAGACTGGAGCTGAAGTAACCGGAAGTAGGGTCCGTGACACGGACAGAAGATTCGCAGCAACAACTGAGAAGGCAAGCTGGTTAATAGACGACGGCAGCAGGGTCAAAAAAGCCGGATCACATTAGATAGTTCAGATAGTCAGATGGGGTAAGCAGGAGAGTAGTCGTGGTACAGGCAGGTAGGTCAGGCAACGGTGGATCAATCAGAGGTAGGTCGAAGGTAGCCGAGGTCAGGATCGGAGAGGTGCGGAAGGTCAAACAAGCCGGGTCAAAAGGTAATAGCAGGTAATCAGGTTTCTTCAGGTAAACAACGCTCAGAGACTGTAGATCAGACAGCAATGTGCTGGAGCTGTCAGTGTCCATTTAAAGCCGTTTTTGGCGCCAAGGAATCAGCGCGCACACGCGCGCCCCCGCCGCGCGCGATCCCGCTGTGCACGCGCGCGCCATTAACGCACGCGCGCGCACCACAGGCGCGCGACGATGTGCAATTGCGCGCCGCTGTTTTAACCCTCTGGAAGGGTTCCGAGATTGAGAGGTGAGTCCCTGACAGCTCTGCAGAGGCAAAGGTGGTTGACGTCATGCCAGCTTCAGCCAGAAATGGTTGGATGTGACAATGGCACCAACCTCCTCGCCGTCCTCTAACAGGGACACTTGACCCATGTTCCATGTTTAGCTCACGTCCTGAATTTGGTGGTGCAGTGGTTCTTGAGCAGGTACCCAGGCTTACAGGATCTCCTGAGGCAGACCAGAAAAGTCTGTGGTCATTTGCGGTAATAATATAATGCCAGTTCTCGGCTGGCTGATATTCAAAGGAAATTCAACCTGCCCACCAACCGCCTCATTTTGTGACATGCCCACCAGGTAGAACTCAATGTTGGCAATGCTGCAGTGGCTGCACACGCAGCAGAGGGCCATCAATGAGTACCTGTGTGAGTATGGCACCAGGACAGGGTCAGGGGAGCTTGGCTTTTTTTGCCACGCCAGTGGCTACGGATCATGGATGCATGCACTGTCCAGTCACCATTTGAGGAGGCCACGAGGATGGTGAGCAGTGAATGCATGCATCATCAGTGATACTGTCCTTCTTGTCTTCCTATTGGAGAACACGCTTGTAACGGCTACCCATGTAGTTTGAGGGTCTCAGCCGTTGGAGACGTCCTTTTCCCTGGCAAGCTGCGATATGCAGGTACCACCGGTATATCCCATCGAACGCCATTCCAAGAAACAAGACGGGCTACGTTTGCAGAGTCAAGCAGACTGCACTTTAATGCCACATTTTTCCTCCTTATATCTGGTTACAAACTGTACAGAAACAAATGACACTCCTTTGAGCCAATCAGCCGCTCGCCGTCTTGGCTCCTAAACTTAACTTGATCAGACAATAGAATTCAATTAACCTTTAAAACAATTATCACTCACACATAATCCCCATCAGCATACACCTCACAGGAGGCTGTTACCTACACAAAAGAGTTCATTAGCTATGCGAAGGGAACATTAGCATTCAGCCGTGAAAGAGACCCTTTGTCCAGTTAACCCTTATAGAATACTCAGAATACAATGTGGTACATCCAATTGTGACAAGCCATGCAGTTCCTTGTAGTCCTTCCTGCATGAAGATTATCGATGTCCCGGCAGCATGCATATGTCCGTTACAACGCTTCATGGAATAATGGACAGGGCACTTAAGGCAGAACAGCGGGAGGAAGAGCTTCCTTACCTCTCAAGGCCCCCTTTATCCAGATAGTATTCCTGTGGGACCGCCAAAAACACAGGAAGAAGTGGAGGAGGATTGTGCCAGCATGGACGTGGAGGATAACACTCATCGGCCGTCTTCAAGGGATGGTTTTTAGTCCCCAGAAACCCAAGGAGTTGTGCGTGGTTGGGAGGAGGTAGTTACAGATCATGTGATCCTTAGTGACCCAGAGGACTCAGAATCGAATGCCTCTGCAAACTTACGCTGCATGACCTCCCTGATTCTGCAAAGCCTGCAAAAGGACCCTATGATTCGTGGTATCAAGGAGAGGGATCATTACTGGATGGCAACCCTTCTTGATCCACGTTACAAGGGTAAGGTTGCAGAACTCATCCTGTCTTCGTAGAGGGAACAGAGGGAGAAACATCTTCGGGAGGCCTTTTAGAAAGGTTTGTGCAATGCGTTTCTAAAGCCTGGGAGGTTACAATTTCCTGGTGCTGGACAGCCTGTTGCTGAGGCTTTGTTGTCTTCAGGCAATTTTTCAGTCATTGGTGTCATGGTCTGATCGGTTCAAGCAACCATCACCATTACATGGTGCAGGAATATCTAGGGGCAAGAGCAGACCTGGAGACCTTTCCAACAGAGCATCCGCTGGGTTACAGGTTCTTGAGGATTGGCCACTGGCCAGAGCTTGTTTAATATTCAATTGAGCTACTGGCCTGTCCTGTATCTTTCTGAATGCACATTCAGTGCTGCTGGAGGGTTTGTAACGGATCATAGAGTGCGCCTGTCCACAGACCCCGTTGATAGGCTCACATTCATAAAAATTAATCAGTCTCGGATTGATAGCACCTGATGCTGATGTAACCAATTGAATTTTCTATGGATGTGGGATCCCTTGAAGACTGTCTATGTCGAGTGACTATCCTATTATGCTGAGTGACTATCCTATTCCTCCTCAATCTTGATGATGCTAGCTCCTAAGAATATTTTTGGTTCACGGCACCACTACCGCTGCCTAATGCCGCGTACACACGACCATTTTTCGGGTTGTAAAAAAAATGATGTTTTTAATGGTCTAGAAAAAACAATGTTTTTTCAACCCGAACGTTAAAACGGCCTTGCCTACACACGATCATGAAAAAAAAATGCTTTTGCAAAGCGCGTGACGTACAACACGTACAACGGCACTATAAAGGGGAAGTTTCATGCGGATGCCGAGACCCTTTGGGCTTCTTCAGCTGATTTCGTGTTAGTAAAAGACTATTTGCGCTTTTCAGTCTGTTACAGCGTGATGAATGTGCTATCTCCATTACGAACGCTAGTTTTACCAGAACGAGCGCTCCCATCTCATAGCTTCTAAGCATGCACATTTTTTTTCACGTGGTTAAAGCCCACACACGACCGTTAAAAACGATGTGAAAAATTAAAGCATGTTTGAAATTTTTAATGGCCATTTTTTACATCGTGAAAAATGCTCTGGAGCCCACACACGTTCGTTTTTAACTACTAGCCGACCAGCCACCGTCATTATACGGCGGCAGGTCGGCTCTCCTAGGCGAGAGCCCGTAGCTATACGTCCTCTCTTTTAGCCGCCACTAGGGGGCGCGTGCGCGCCGCCGGAGGCGCGCGCGCGCCCCCCGCTCGCCCCCGACTCCCGTGCGTGTGCCCGGCGGGCGCGATCGCCGCCGGGCACATGCGATCGCTCGGTACAGAGCAGGGAACGGGAGCTGTGTGTGTAAACACACAGCTCCCGGTCCTGTCAGCGGGGGAAATGCTGATCTTCCGTTCATACAATGTATGAACCGAGGATCAGTGTTTCCCCTAGTGAGGCCACCCCCCCCCCCACAGTAAGAACACACCCAGGCATACTTAACCCCTTCCCCGCCCCCTAGTGTTAACCCCTTCACTGCCAGTGGCATTTTTATAGTAATCCAATGCATTTTTATAGCACTGATCGCTATAAAAATGCCAATGGCCCCAAAAATGTGTCAAAAGTGTCCGAAGTGTCCGCCATAATGTCGCAATACCGAAAAAAAATCGCTGATCGCCGCCATTACTAGTAAAAAAAATATATTAAGAAAGATTACATAAAAATACCCCCTATTTTGTAAACGCTATAACTTTTGCGCAAACCAATCAATAAACGCTTATTGCGATTTTTTTACGAAAAATAGGTAGAAGAATACGTATCGGCCTAAACTGAGGAAAACATTTTTTTTTTTATATATTTTTGGGGGATATTTATTACAGCAAAAAGTAAAAAATATTTTTTTTTTTCAAAATTGTCGCTCTATTTTTGTTTATAGCGCAAAAAATAAAAACCGCAGAGGTGATCAAATACCACCAAAAGAAAGCTCTATTTGTGGGAAAAAAAGGACGCCAATTTTGTTTGGGAGCCACGTCGCACGACCGCGCAATTGTCAGTTAAAGCGACGCAGTCCAGAATCACAAAAAGTACTCTGGTCTTTGGGCAGCAATATGGTCCGGGGGGTAAGTGGTTAATGACATAAAAAAAACATAATTTTTTACAACCCGAAAAAGTGAGTTGTATTTTTCAGTGAGTTGTATCTGTATTGCCAAGACCCGACCATTCATTGCAGCCCCGATCAGTTTTAACTGACTTTTTTTCCTTTAGAAATGTCATTTTGCTGCGGGACTGTTCTAAACACGGGAAAAATGTGCCACTTTACAGGTATACTATAGACACCCCCCAGGCACGAAATTTAAAGGAATATATAATTGTTATTGTTTTACTTTAAGCATTATTAAAATCATTGCTCCTGAAAAAACTTCAGTTTTTAAACTTTTTTTGCATTGAAACATGTCCCGTGGGGCAGGACCCGGGTCCCCAAACACTTTTTATAGCAATAACTTGCATATTAGCCTTTAAAATGAGCACTTTTTCACGTACATAGACTTTAACAGTGTTTGCGTTTCCGAACAAACTTTTTGCCTTTTCGCATGTTCTAGTACGAACCGAATCGGCTCATCTCTAATCACTGGTATTGTGGATAAAATACAGTTATTTAAGGCTATGCTCATACCACTCCCCATTCACCTTTTCTATACTGTTTATCATCTGTGAATGATATTTTGCAATAAATTCTGCATGGAGTGACATTTTTTGAGCTACTCATCATATGGTTACTAGCATTGGGAGATTATGATCCCTTATCAACACAGTGATTTTTTACATTCATTTGGGAGATTTCTATTTGCGGATGTTTTTATGATGACAAGATAGTGAGACCTGTTCCTTCCAACAACCCCTGAGTGTGTCCTGACAAAGCAAAACAGTGAAATGCATTGACACACAGGGGCTCACTGCTGTCTATATGGTGTCAACATTTTGTTCACGTCATACATTTATATCTATTGTGTGTTAATTGTTTGTGTTTAATTATTTTGATACTTGCTCTATGTGCGATTAATTGTTATAAATAAAATATATTTTTATTATACTCTTGTCCATTTTGCCTCTAAAGTCTGATCTAGGGCCATTTTTGCCCCCCCCCCCCCCTTTTACGGATTTGGCTTTAGGAGTGTTTTTCAAATTCTTGTATTCTCCACCAGTCGCTGAAACGTGGCAGGAGCTCCAGTCAATACCTGGGGCATCCCATCAAACTCGAAAAATTACAGTGGGCTAATAAAGGGCCTTTTCTCCCTCTCTTCTGGGTGCATAGGGATCTGGTAGTATCCACTCTTCAAGTCCAACACACTGAATCATTTGTCCCCTGATAAGCACTGCAAGGCTTCTTCTATGCAAGAAGTAATGTATTGATCTGGGGCAGTCCTTCCATTCAGGGTTCAATAATCAATCCACATCCGGAGAGACTCAATCTTCTTTCTCACCACCATGATCGGAGAGGCATAAAGGTTTCAGGACTCTTTAATCACTCCCGACCTTTTTAGTTCAGCCAGTTTCTCCTTAAGGTCTTCCAAATTGCATAAGAGGAACTGCCTTGCCCTCTCTAAATGGCTTATCCTCAGTCAATCAGATTTGATGTTAAGCAATCTTAGCACAGCCCATGGCAAAGTCATTTTTCTAGAACATTTTCTCTAATAAAGCTATTTAAAAAGCAGCCCACAGGAAGGAACTCAGAGTGGTTAAGCGGGACGTTCAATCCCTCACTACTAGACTCACGGCGTGGGAAATTTCCCTCTCGATGCTGGAGCAGAGGGTGTCTGCACTAGAACCCTCCCAAAGCGCACAGACGGAGACATCGTCGGCCTTGCGGCTTCCGTTGGAGGAAATGGAGGACCGGAGAAATAACTTGCGGCTCCGGGGACTGCCTGAGGCGACGGAGCCATCGGATCTACTTGCTACGGTCACAGACACTTTCAAGAGGGTGGCCGGTGAGCAAATACAGGGCCGTCTGGAGTTCGACCGCATCCACCGGGCCCTGGGCCCCAGATCTGAGGACCCCGCCAGACCACGCAATGTCATTTGCCATCTGCACCACTACACCCACAAAGAAATCATCGCCATGGGCATGGGAAATGCAGGAGCTGGAGCTGGACGGCGCGGCGCTCAAGATATTGCCGGACATCTCACGGGCGACTCTGCAGCGCCGGGCGATGTTGAAACCCCTTCTAGACCTAGCCAGGAGGAAAAGCTACACATACCGTTGGGGATTTCCCCTCGTGGTCACCTTCCGCAGAGAACAGCGCTCCTTTACGCTGCGCACTCCGGAGTCGCTGCCGGCTCTGTTTCAATTCCTGGAGGTGGAGCCGATCATGATGCCGAATTGGCTGGGTCCCCTGCCGGGACCTCCGAGCAGGGCAGGTCCTGCATCATCTCTGGGAAGACCTCCTCGTAGACCACAATGGAGCCAGCGGAGACCACGAGCAACGTCCCCGGAGGATGCTCGGGAGGTGTGAGTATCCCCCTGCCGCACGCAAGCATCTTGGGAATCCCAGCGCCCTCTCCTCTGCCCATGATCCACGGGGTGAGCCTGCATTCCGAGCTGTGGCTCTGCTTCGTTCCCCCCCTCCGTCCACGCCCCTTCTGTGCTTGTTAGGCATTCAGCAAATACTCTTCATAACTTCAATTTTACTTTTATTTTGATTTTGCTTTTTGATTTCTGCCTGCTGTGGGTTTGCCCCCCCTCGCCGGTTGAGGGTTGGCGCCCTGCCAGACTCCCTTTGCAGACATGGCAGTTCCTCCTCGGGGTCCCGCGCTGACCTGGAGCTACGGATCGCCTGGCCCGAGTCGGCACTGATCCTGCCTGTCTCGCCACTCCGGCGGAGTGGGTAAGCGGGTGCAGCCTCCCCCCCCGCACGTCTTCATGCTGGAGACACCGCAGAGACGAGCCTGTGAGTTTACTGACTTGTACATATGATGCCCCCCTTAACATGAATCTGTTTGTATGTGTTTGGCTGGGGGGGGGGGCTGGTTGAGATGGGGGGGTCGCGGGGCCAGTGGAGGTTAGTTTGCAGGGGGTGCCCGGGGGGGGGTCCTGACCGATCTAGAGAGCGCCAACGAGCCATAGACATAGGCACCACAAATCTCTTGAGGCGCGCCCTATTCGTGGGTAGAGGAAATGTACATTCCCAAGGGTTGTTATAACTTGCATGCGGGTGTTGCTGGTATTCTTTTTTCTTTTCTTTTTTATGTTTTATGCTGTGGTTAATGCTATTGAACTGAACCAAGTTTTATTTGAGGTTAATTTATGTTGTGCTTCTGATTGTATTTTTATCCTAGTTGGGGTGAGTGGGGGGGCCGGGACCTCTCCCCCTCGGTTATTGTTTAA
Organism: Rana temporaria; assembly: GCF_905171775.1. Classification (NCBI taxonomy): domain Eukaryota; kingdom Metazoa; phylum Chordata; class Amphibia; order Anura; family Ranidae; genus Rana; species Rana temporaria. Next base: position 75,546,430 of record NC_053501.1, read on the forward strand.
CTACACCCCCAATTAGGCCAACGTGCACCCCTGTAATTCCGGTGGTGTATCGTTAATTCAAGTTGCTACTTGTAAAGTTAGTTTGTACAGGTCGGACCACCTTGGTTTGACCTATATTTCTTCCCCCCCCTCTCCCCCCTCTCCCCCCTCGCTTTTCCTCTTTTGTTTTGTTTCTGTTTCTGTGGTTGTGTTTTGTCGTCTCCCCCCCCCCCCCTGCTCTCCCAATCCAGGGAAATGGATGCTATTAAAATAATTTTGCTCAATGCAAAGGGCCTCAATTCACCTTAAAAGATCTCATGCTGACGTTGCCTTCATACAAGAGACCCATTTTAGAGACAACAACTTGCCACTCCTCAAAAACAGATTCTTCCCGGTGACCTACCACTCCACTAACCCAGCAGCCAAGACTAAAGGGGTATCTATATTACTCTCTAGTACGCTTTCATGGTGGGCGGTTTGTGTTCATCAAGGGGCTGGTGGGTGAAGTGCAACTTACGCTGGCGACCGTGTACGCACCCAATGAGCACCAAGATGCATTCATTAAGGCTACCTTAGACAAACTTGCAGAGTTCGCTGAGGGCCAATTGATCATCGGCGGTGACTTTAATGTCCCCCTGATCCCCATATCCGACACATCCTCTGGTCATTCCTCAATTCCCCTGAACCACAGGAAACGCATAGCCAATGCCTTGCACAGAGCTTGATTGATTGACATATTGTGCCTGCAGCACTCGGGTGACCGTGACTATACATTTTATTCTTCACCACATAAATTGTATTCCAGGATAGACTTTTTTTTGGTCCCCCACAATCAACTGCACTCGGTGTTGAACACCTCGATCGGCCACATGACCTGGTCTGACCACGCCCCGATCTCTCTCACTTATGCCCTCTCTGGGGGTCCATCGTCTAGATCCCGCTTCTGGCGTTTGAACGAGAGCCTTCTACAGGACCCGGAAGTACTAACCAAAGTACTGACAAACTGCACAAATTTTTCCCGACTACCTCGGACCGTTGCTGGCGTTGCGAGAGAGAGGAAGGCTCGCTACTACACATCTTCTGGTCTTGTCCAGGCCTAGGGAACTTCTGGGAGGAGGTGCACCGCATAACACAGACCTTCACGGAATACGAAATCCCACATGATGCAGCGTTTTTCCTGCTGCACCTCTCTACAATCCCCACCAAATTGTACAAAAAGTCGCTAGTGCGCCACTTACTAAAGGCCGCGAAGGCTTGTATACCCCTATTTTGGAAACAGCAGGCCCCCCCAACCATTGTGTGCTGGCTGAGAAAAGTGGAGGAAATAAAAAAGATGGAGGACTTGGTCCTCACTGCGCAACATAAGCGTGAGAAGTACTCTGCGACTTGGAACATTTGGAGCGTTTTTATTTTTTCTGATGAAGGGACAGCCCTTCTACGGCAGTAAACCGGTTGTGGAATACTACATAACCCTGTAGCGGGAGTCGTTCCCTGCCCCGACACCCACTCCCTGGATTGCCCCCCCTCTCTTGTGTGATAGCTATCCCCCTTTTTCTCTGTTAGTCTCTTTCATTATCCTAACTTTCTTCTACTTGTTGTATGTTTTCATAAGAAAAAGTGAAAAAGGAGGTGGAGAGGTCCTATGTCTTTGGATGCTTACACTATGAGGGAAACTCTTGGTACTAGTTGAAATGCATCTGTCTGCAATGTACTGACGTGTAAGGGCCTCGTTATGAAAATGTACCGCATGAAGTGTATGTAACCTGTATAATGTTTCTGTGCTTGTTATAGTGTTGGGACCTCTCCCTTTGGTGTTGTTCAATAAAACTTATATTTGAAAAAAAAAAGATAAGGTCCGCAACCTTACCCTTGTAACGTGGATCAAGGAGAGTTGCCAGCCAGTAATGATCCCTCTCCTTGATAGCACGAATACGAGGATCCTTCTGCAGGCTTTGCAGGATCAGGGAGGCCATACAGCGTAGGTTTGCTGAGGCATTCGGTGTGGAGTCCTCTGGGTCACTGAGGACGACAGGATCAGCAGCCACCTCGTCCCAGCCACGTACAAGTCCATGGGTTTCTTGGGACTGTAATTTATCCCTTGAAGACTGCTGCTGATGCTGAGTGCTAGGCTCCACCTCCATGCTGACACAATCCTCCTCCTCCTCCTCCTCGTCCTCTTCCTGTGTAATAGGCGGGCAAGCAGGAACACTGTCTGGATAAAGGGGGCCTTGAGAGGTAAGGAAGTCCTCCTCTTCCTCCCTCTGTTCTGCCTCAAGGGCCCTGTCCATTAGTCCATGCAGCGTGTGCTCCAACAGGTGAATAAGAGGGACAGTGTCACTGATGCATGCACTGCCACTGCTCACCGTCCTCGTGGCCTCCTCAAATGGTGACAGGACAGTGCATGCATCCCTGATCATAGCCCACTGGCGTGGGGAAAAAAAACAAGCTCCCCTGACCCTGTCCTGCTGCCATATTGGCACAGATACTCATTGATGGCCCTCTGCTGCGTGTGCAGCTGCTGCAGCATGGCCAACATAGAGTTCCTCATGTTGGGTAGGTTGTATTCCTTTTGGAGGTCTGCCAGCCGAGCACTGGCATTAATTGACCTTTGGAAATGCACACAGAGTTTCCTGGCCTGCTTCAGGACATCCTGTAAGCCCAGGTACCTGCCCAAGAACCGCTGCACCACCAAGTTAAGGACATGAGCAAAACAGGGCACATGGGTCAGTTGTCCCTGTCGCAGGGCGGAGGAGGTTTCGTGCCATTGTCGCAAACCACCTTTCTTGGCTTAAGCTGGCGTGGTGTCAAACACCTCTGGGCCTGCCCCTGCAGAGCTGACAGAACCTCTGGCCCAGTGTGGCTCCTGTCCCCCAAGCACACCAGCTCAAGCACCGCATGGCATCTTTTTGCCTGCGTACCTGCGTAGCCCCTTGAACGCCTACGGAGCACCGCTGGTTCCGAGGACACATCAGCACAGGACGAGGTCACAGAGGAAGAAGAAGAGGAGGGGTGGAGGGGAGAGGTGTGTCACAACCAGTAGTAGCATTTTGGCGTGGTTACATAGTTACATAGTTACATAGTTAGTCAGGTTGAAAAAAGACAGAAGTCCATCCAGTTCAACCACAAAAAAATAAACAAACAAAATAAAAAACACAGTACATTCCCATACACCCAACTCCATACCCACAGTTGATCCAGAGGAAGGCAAAAAAAAACCAGCAGAGCATGAGATCCAATTTGCTACAGCAGGGGAAAAAATTCCTTCCTGATCCCCGAGAGGCAATCGGATTTACCCTGGATCAACTTTACCTACAAATCTTAGTACTCAGTTATATTATGTACATTTAGGAAATAATCCAGGCCTTTCTTAAAGCAATCTACTGAGCTGGCCAGAACCACGTCTGGAGGAAGTCTGTTCCACATTTTCACAGCTTCCACCTTTCCGTATTTGAAGGTGAAATCTCTTTTCCTCTAGGCGTAAAGAGTGCCCCCTTGTCCTCAGTGATGACCGTAAAGTGAATAACTCAACACCAAGTTCACTATATGGATGCCTTATATATTTGTACATGTTGATCATATCCCCCCTTATTCTTCTCTTCTCAAGAGTGAATAAATTCAGTTCTTCTAATCTCTCCTCATAGCTGAGCTCCTCCATGCCTCTTATCAGTTTGGTTGCCCTTCTCTGCACATTCTCCAGTTCTCCGATATCCTTTTTGAGAACTGGGGCCCAAAACTGAACTGCATATTCCAGATGAGGTCTTACTAATGATTTGTACAGGGGCAAAATTGTATCTCTCTCTCTCTGGAGTCCATGCCCTAAGTGTTTTTATTTTTCCTGTATGTATTTCTTGCTTATAGTTAACATTAAATGAAATCATGGGGTAGATTCAGAGAACAATTACGCCTGTGTATCCATAGATATGCCGCGTAATTGCTAAGCTGCGCCGGCATATCTACTTTCTGTATCCAGAAAGCTAGATACGCCGACATTAGCCTAAGATACGACTGGCATAAGTCTCTTACGCCGTCGTATCTTAGGGTGCATTCTCACGCTGGCCGCTAGGTGGCGCTCCCGTAGTTTCCAGCGTAGAGTATGCAAATTACCTACTTACGCCGATTCACAAACGTACGTGCGCCCGGCGTTCGTTTTTTACGTTGTTTGCGTTAAGGCTTTTTCGGCGTAACGTTGTTCCTGCTATTAGAAGGCGCAGCCAATGTTAAGTATGGACGTCGTTCCCGCTTTCAACATTTGAATTTTTTATGTCGTTTCCGTAAGTCGTTCGCGAATAGGGCTGGACGTAATTTACGTTCACGTCGAAACCAATACGTTGTTGCGCCGTACTTGGAAGCAATGTACACTGGGATATGTACACGGACTGCGCAAAACGTCCATCACGTCACGTCATCATAAATTTACATAAAACACGCCCCCCTTCCACAGTTGAATTACGAGCACTTACGCCGGCCCATTTTACGCTACGCCGCCGCAACTTACGGAGCAAGTGCTTTGTGAATACTGCACCTGCTCCTGTAAGTTACGGCAGCATAGCGTAAAGACGATACGCTGCGCCGCCGTATCATTGCGCGCCCCTACCTGAATCTACCCCCATGTTATGATCACTGCTACCCAGGTGTTCCTTTATCTGAACATTAGTAATAAGCTCTGCATGGTTTGAGATTACCAGGTCCAACAGAGCATCATTCCTAGTTGGGGCCTCAATAAACTGCACCATAAAATTGTCCTGCAATGGGTTTTTTAATTTTTGTCCTTTAACTGTCCCAGCAGTGCCATTTTTCCAGTCAATTTCTGGGTAGTTAAAATCCCCCATTATTATCACCGTCCCAGCCCTTGCAGCCCTTTTCATCTGTGCAAGGAGCTGAGTCTCCACCTCCTCATTAACATTGGGTGGTCTATAACAAACTCCAATGATTAACTTTGAACTACGCACATCTGTATGCAGTTCCACCCATAATGCTTCAGCCTCATCACACTCTCCATCAACCAGGTCCTCTTTCACGCTTGCTTTGAGGTCATTTAGAGACAGACCCCTCCACCTTTCCTTTTTACTGTCTTGTCGTGGTGTCGGAACAACCTCCAACACTACTGTACCTTGTCCTGCATCCTTCCCAGCTGCCAGCAGAGTCACCCAATGCACCATGAAAGATAGGTAACGTTCCTGTCCATGCCTGCTGGACCATGAGTCAGCGGTAATATGCACCTTACCACTGACCTCCCTGTCCGGCGAGGCATGGACATTGCCTTTCACATGATGGTAGAGAGCCGGAATCGCCTTCCGTGTGTAATAGCCGCTCTGCGTGCCTGTTACTTCCTGTAATGCATTCCTCGCTGGAGCGCATTGCGATGACATCATCACGCGGCACCCGTGCACTCCACCGTGTAACGCGGCAGTGTGCCGCCGCAAACAGCGCTCCTTTTTGAATTAGTGCTTATGCACTACAGCTGGTCAGATCCTTTAAACAGAGTGGTGTGCCTCCTGCACACCATTCCATTATTGTCAGCCGTAGCTCGGCCACGCTACAGAGATTGGTGTCATCGCTCCCCATGCCGCAACACCGCTCCAGCCGCAACTAATCCTTTAGTGCTATTTGCATCTACTGCAACTGAGAGCCATTGCTGGGGACAACCTTGAGACCTCCTTGCTGAACATCCTTCACCACAGAATCCCTTTTGCTTATACTGAAGCCTGCAAAACGGATAAGTAGCTATTGTATCACTTGTAGTGCTATAGCAAGATCTGCTACTTATGTTTCATCTACACAATTTCTAATGTTTATCATGCCTTCTGACTATCAACATGTTTAGGATATACTGATGTGCTAAAGGACTGTTTGCTAAGGAATATCTTAGAGAAGACATCTACACTCAAATACCCTGAGCTATATTGCCTTTTATATGCAACTACTATTACCTGAGCTATATTGCCTCTCATACGCAATTAATACTTGTTACTATAACTCCTATTTACTACGAGCATGACATAAGTACAAATCCCTTAGGCCCCGTACACACGGTCGGACCGAACCGATGAGAATGGTCCGACGGACCGTTTTCATCGGTTCACCGCAGAAGTGGCCTGATGGTCTGATGTGTGTACACACCATCAGTTCAAAATCCGATCGGGTCAGAACGCGGTGACGTAAAACACACGGCGTGCTGAAAAAAACAAAGTTTAATGCTTCCAAGCATGCGTCGACTTGGTTCTGAGCATGCGCGGGTTTTGAACCGATGCTTTTCTGTACCAACCATCGGTTTGGCCTGATCAGGCAGCAGTCCATCGGTTCGGTTTTGAAGCATGTTTTAAAATTTTGGACCGAAGGAAAACAGACCGATGGCCTATACACACGGTCGGTTTGGTCCGATGAAACTGAACTTCGGTTCATTCTCATCAGTTCGGTCCGACCGTGTGTACGGGGCCTTATAGGCCTTGTCCTAATTTTTTGAACATGTTCACTCTAACTTTTTTATGCTAGGGGACAATGCTATTTTATAGAATCTCCCTTAGTGGCCTAATACATGCCTATATGCTTATGGTGATATGATGTAGCGAACCCCCAAACTCCTGTTTGAGTGGAGTGACGCCTGGGGTCCAATACTGATAATCACTTGCATATAGAGGTGTATTGGAATCTTGTCCTTTAAAGTATATTATATCATTTTAAACGCTAAGCTATGGTCGCATGTTGTAATGCATCCATGCTTAGTAGCTCAACGTCTTTCTTTATGTGACAAAGAGATGATGTAGAGATCCCCCAAACTCCTGTTTGTGAGGAGTGACGCCTGGGGCCCAATACTGAGTTGTCACATAAAGAAGCGCATTGAATTTCTTGCTAACTGCAGTTGTCGTTCACTCCGTTCACCAGTGCTGTTACAGAATAATAGAACCATATCATGAACCCAGCGGAACTTGCAAACCAAGTTGTCACCCTTACTCAGAGGGTAGACGCTTTCGCTTACACACTACAAAATCTACAAGCAGAAATTTAGGCCTTTCAAGATTTAGTTGCCCTTACCCCAAATTTACCTTGTCTCCCCCTGAACCTAAGGTTAATCCACATCCTACTTTTTCTGGTGATCGAACGACCTATAGAGAGTTCATTAATGCCTGTAAATTAATTTTTGAACTCCGTCCTCGCACTTTTCCCAATGACAGGATTAAGGTGCTCACCCTTATATCCTATTTACAGGGTGAACCCCCGTGCTTGGGCAAATGCCTACTGTAGGTGACCGCGATATTGTGTCAATCTCGCTCCCTTTCTCGGTGAGATTGACCACCTACGAGCCCCGTCACAGGAGCCAGCGCCGAGCCGGCTCACCGCGATGGGGAAAAAGCCGTCATAGAAGCGACAGGGATCCGACTTGGATTCCCGCCAATTCTACGCCAAATTTTAAATTAAAAACCGGCATGGGTTCCCCCCATGGGCGTCCGCATGCCTGCACCAGCGCCACTGTACTTCCGGACACTTTAAAAAGGACCCTGTACTTCCCGGTGACCACCTTCGCCGGACCCCGGGACTGCTGTGGCTCTACCCAGCCAAGTGCACTGCTTGTCTCGCAGCATCATTACCCTGATGCTTCGCCTGGACCACGTCTGGTCCCTTCTAACACATACACCTACTAACCTGGCACAGTTGTACCCCAATATGTGCCACTATGGGGCTCCTGTCCCCGGGATCCCCCTATCCACCGTTACCTCGCTTGTCCCGAAGGTCCCTCCACATATGTGTCCTTGCTGGCCACCGTGGGGGTTTTGTTGTCTGGTCCCGCCCGTTGTACCCCTCTGGCAGACCTTCGTAGATCCTCTCCTGATGAAGCGGTTTTTAGTCCGCGAAACTAGTTGAGAACTGTTGCAACCCCCTACCCATCGTTATGTTCTCCCACTTTGGGGACCTCAACTTTGGCGCTGCTGGATGGTTGTCTCATTTTTTATCCTGTAACTGTTTGTATATGTCTTTCAATAAAAATTATGAATTTTTAATTTTTTTCTTATTTCCTTTTGTAATTGTTTATTGGTACCGCTAATAGTCCTATTGGCCCCCCATTCCCTTCTTGACTCTTTGGTTCGGGGACCTTAGACTCAAGTCCTTCATATATTGATCTTAAGGATGAAGGTACCCCTCATTATAATATTAACAAAATCTACCCTTGAGGCTTCTTTTCAGGCCCTTAGGTCTGGTATGGGTTGTAAGGAGAACCCCCCTACGCTGAAAAAACATGCGTGGGGGTACCCCTACAATCCATACCAGACCCGTATCCAAAGCACGCCGCCCGGCCATGTCCCCATGTTGATAAGGACAGGGCCTCTTCCCGACAACCCTGGTCATTGGTTGTCGGGATCTGCGGGCGGGGGGCTTATCATTATCATTCACCTGGCGGGGAAAAAAATGTAAAAAACACACTACACAGGGTTTTTAAAGTAATTTATTAGTCAGCTCCGGGGACCCCCCTCTCTTCTTTAGCTCTTTTACGAGGGGGGGCCTTCTTCTTCGACGTCTTCAGCTGGGGGGGTCGGTCTTCACCGCCGTCTGGTTCTCTTCCGCCGGGGGAGGGGGGGCGCTTTCTTCTTTAGCTCTTGTACAGCGGCCCCCTTCCCGGGCTTCTTCGACGTCTTCGGCGGGGGGTGCCCCGGGCTTCTGTTGCTTTCTGCCTTCTTCGATGTTGACACATCACTTCCTCCCGCTGTAATGCTGTGTGCGCGGCTCGCACCGATTTATATAGGCCTCTTATGACGTCACAGTCCCTGTGACATCATAAGAGGCCTATATAAATCGTTGCGAGCCGCGTACACAGCATTACAGCGGGAGGAAGCAACGTGTCAACATCGAATAAGATGGCAGAAGGCGACAGAACCGACAGAAGCCCGGGCACCCCCCGCCGAAGACGTCGAAGAAGCCTGGGAGGGGGGCCACTGTAAAAGAGCTAAAGAAGAAAGCGCCCCCCCCCCCCCGGCGGAAGAGAACCAGACGGCGGTGAAGACCGACACCCCCCCCCCCCCGCCGAAGACGTCGAAAAAGAAGCCCCCCCCTCGTAAAAGAGCTAAAGAAGAGAGGGGGGCCCCGGAGCTGACTAATAAATTACTTTAAAAACCCATATTCATTCACCTAGGGTTGGGGGCCGGTATCTGGGGGCCCCCTTATTAAAGGAATTGAAGGGGGAATTTGGGACTTTGAATGAGGCGCATATGTAGTGCACCTCCATCCCGGGTACAAAATATAAAAGAGGGAAATTTGGGACTTTTAAATGAGGCTGTAGACATGGCGTGGGTTATACAAAAGGGTACATGTTTATTGATCATAAGGTTGCATAGCATGTCAACAAAACAGAAAACACATAGAGGAAACAATCATTGTGGGTAAATGTCATTTCATAATGCTAGCATACTCATAAGGTTATGTGCATGTGCAAATTAAGCAAGAGGGGTACACAGTGTATAGCCTAATGCCACATAGTGATCTATATTGATCGATGAATGCATTCCATAGATTAACATATATACAGATATTAAATTAACAGCAAGAGCGAAGGGAGATAAAGTGCGTAGTAGCTGGTAGAACCATCACAGGTAGAAAATATTAATAAATATTGTTCGTCAATAATAATACTGCAGTAAAAACATATATCCGCATCTCTGTTGCCCGACGCGTTTCGTGTCCGTGACACTCATCAGGGGCTGATGCTTGGAATATCTAAAGAATAATAAATAGTATGTAAAAAATAATTACTTAATCTGATTATTGGTCGTAGCAAAAAAGTAAAGATGGAGCAAAAAGTCCACCGTACATACTTACATGCATGGAATATAGGGATTAATGTGGTATGTATGGAGCGGAGGCCAAGTGGGTCCGTCACGGGAGCTGAGGTGATGTCTGGTCGCACACCATGCGGGCGCACTGAGGAAGGACCCCACACAGATGCAAGGACTGATATACTAAAGTGTATGGTAGCATACAGTGATGACACAATGGTGACAGCCAAAGGAAATCTAAAAAGTAAAAAAGGTAAAAAATGCCATAACGTCAGACTGGATGGGAGCCAGGTGAAGGTCAGGTATCCCAGTATAAGGGTAGATAAAAAATTACCTTGTATTGGTATGCTGAGACCCCCGCATACAGGGGAGCACATTGGGGTAGACTGATCTGGCGTGGTATCTCCAAAAAGTGACAGGCAAGTCTGCGTCTGGGGAGGACCTAAATATCAGCGCCCCGCACAGGTGCATGGTGACAATCACCAGATTTCCTTTGGCTGTCACCATTGTGTCATCACTGTATGCTACCATACACTTTAGTATATCAGTCCTTGCATCTGTGTGAGGTCCTTCCTCAGTGCGCCCGCATGGTGTGCGACCAGACATCACCTCAGCTCCCGTGACGGACCCACTTGGCCTCCGCTCCATACTTACCACATTATTCCCTATATTGCATGCATGTAAGTACGTACGGTGGACTTTTTGCTCCATCTTTACTTTTTTGCTACGACCACTAATAAGATTAAGTAATTATTTTTTACATACTATTTATTATTCTTTAGATATCCCAAGCATCAGCCCCTGATGAGTGCAACAGAGATGCGGATATATGTTTTTACTGCAGTATTATTATTGACGAACAATATTTATTAATATTTTCTACCTGTGATGGTTCTACCAGCTACTACGCACTTTATCTCCCTTCGCTCTTGCTGTTAATTTAATATCTGTATATATGTTAATCCATGGAATGCATTCATCGATCAATATAGATCACTATGTGGCATTAGGCTATACACTGTGTACCCCTCTTGCTTAATTTGCACATGCACATAACCTTATGAGTATGCTAGCATTATGAAATGACATTTACCCACAATGATTGTTTCCTCTATGTGTTTTCTGTTTTGTTGACATGCTATGCAACCTTATGATCAATAAACATGTACCCTTTTGTATAACCCACACCATGTCTACAGCCTCATTTAAAAGTCCCAAATTTCCCTCTTTTATATTTTGTACCCTTATTAAAGGGGGCTCCCAGATTCCGATAAGCCCCCCGCCCGCAGACAACCAACGGTAAGGGTTGTCGGGAAGAGGCCCTGTCCTTATCAACATGGGGACAGGGTGCTTTGGGGTGGGGAGGCCACAGGGCGCCCCCCTGCCCCAGAGCACCCAACCCCCCCATGTTGAGGGCATGCGGCCTGGTACGGCTCAGGAGGGGGGGGCGCTCGCTCGTCTACACTCCTTTCCTGACCGGCCGGCTGGGCGGCGTGCTTTGGATACGGGTCTGGTATGGATTGTAGGGGGAACCCCACGCCGTTTTTTCGGTGTAGGGGGGTTCTCCTTACAACCCATACCAGACCTAAGGGCCTGGTATGCCCCTGGGGGGGAACTAATGCCGTTTTTTTATTTAAAATTTGGCGTGGAGTTCCCCTCATGATTCATACCAAACGCCGCGACTAGAATTGGCGGGAATCCAAGTCGGATCCTCGTCGCTTCTATGATGCGCTCGCTGGAATGTGCTTTTTCTATTCCAGCGAGTGCGAGATGTCAGCACCCTGCCGCCGAGAATCAGCGCGATGCCGTCGTGCTGGAAACACATTCTCGGCAACAGGTATTGTACCTAGAAAAAGAAGATCCAGTCCTAAATTCCTGTCAACAATTTCTAGCAACTATGCCTTTGCTATATGATGACTTCAATAAGCAACTCGCTGCTGAAAATGCGATTAGGAACCTCAAACAAGGTAGACGACCAGTTGAGGATTTAATTGCGGATTTCCAGAGGTGGGCCATTGAAACTGAGTGGAATGATGTCACACTGCGTAACCAATTTCGCCTTGGCCTTTCCGAACCACTCAAGGATGAATTGGCTCGATCAAATCTCCCTCTTATGCCGGGTACACGATCATTTTTCGGCATGAAAAAAACGTTGTTTTAAAAAAAGTCATTTAAAATGATCGTGTGTGGGCTTCACAAAATTTTTCGGCTTCTAAAAAACGACAATTTTTTTCGAGCATGCTGCATTTTTTAACGACGTTTTAAACAATGTCGTTTTTCGGGTTGTAAAAAATTATCGTGTGTGAGCTAAAATGACGTTAAAAACCTGTGCATGCTCAGAAGCAAGTTATGAGATGGGAGCGCTCGTTCTAGTAAAACTACCGTTCACAATGGAGTAAGCACATTCATCACGCTGTAACAGACAGAAAAGCGCGAATCGTCTTTTACTAACACGGAATCAGCTAAAGCAGCCCCAAGGGTGGGCATTTTTAAAAAACAATGGTGTGTGGGCAACGTCGGTTTAATGATGAAGTTGGAAAAACTTAGTTTTTTCTACATGCCAAAAAACGTCGTTTTTTTTTTCATGCTGAAAAATGATCGTGTGTACGCGGCATAACTCTTAATGACATCATACAATGTTCGATCACCATTGATCGTAGGTTAAGAGAGAGACGAGCTGAACGTCAATCAACTGGAAATACATCTGCCCCGATGCCTAAAAAATTGAGTTTGATTCCCGTTGATGAAAAAATGGACATTGGGTCTACACATGCCCCACTTACCTCTTCTGAAAAACGTTGTCGCCGCACATTGAATCTCTGCCCTTACTGTGCCTCATCGGAACATGCCATCTCTTCTTGTCCTTTTGTAAAGAAGAAGAAGGACGAACGTAAGCCCATTCACCTTTGCAAATTGGCTCGTTCTGTTTCTGAACATGCCCCTTATATCTTTTTACTTCTTATGTTACAGTGGGATCAAGTTAGAATTCCTGTCAAGGCTTTGTTGGATACAGGCGCATGTGATAACTTCATTGATTCAGCCCTTGTTTCTTTACACAAAATTCCACACTTGAAGAAGTCGTCCCCTCTTTCTGTCAGCTTTATTGATGGAACAACTTCTGCTTCTGGACCCATTTTGTACCAAACCCAACCGTTATTGACTATTAGTGGAGATAACCATAGTGAATTCTTGACCTATGATGTTATACCATCTCCACTATTCCCTGTTGTTTTGGGATTACCTTGGCTTAAAGGGGTTGTAAAGGAAAAAAAAAAATTCATAATAAGCATCCTTTACCTGCAGACATTCCTCTTTTCACTTCCTCATTGTTTGTTTTTGCTCAGAAGTTGCTCTATTTCTTCTCTGTTCTGTTCACTTCCTGCTTGTCTGATTGTTACTCACCACCGTGATGGGAGGCTTTACTGCGGTGGTGAGTAACGTGCTCACCCCCTCCTGGGAACTACATCTGTGCGGCAGGACGCTCTCTACATGTTAGAGACTTCAAGGAGGTGTGAATTACTGGGAGTGCCACAATTCATGCTGGGAAATGTAGTTCTTACATGAACAAACTATGCAAACCAGGAAGTGAATGAGAGAACAGAAACTAGAATGCCGGAGGTGATATAGATGAAGGAATTTAATAGGTATTTACTTGTTTTTTAACAGAATCATTACACTATTATTATAAAACAATGTTTTCCTTTAGTGACCCTTTAACTAGCATATGCCTACTTTTCTCTGGGATCAAGCAACTGTACTTCTGCATTCACCATATTGTAAAAAGACTTGTTATCAAGTTGCTCCACTGCTTCATCTTGCCCCTCAAGAGATACCATTCCAGTACCTTGAATTTTCGGATGTATTTAGTGAGAAGAATGCGCAGACATTGCCTCCTCATAGGATATATGACTGTCCCATTGAGTTACTGCCAGGTACCCCTATACCTACGGGTAGAATCTATTCTCTTTCTCAACCAGAACTTCAACATTTAAAGAAATATTTACAAGATAACTTAAAAAAGGGTTTAATTAAAACTTCTACTTCTCCTGCCAGTGTTGGTATGTTTTTTGTTAAAAACAAAGATGGTAGCCTCAGACCTATCATAGACCATCGAGCCTTGAACAATGTCACAGTGAAAAATCGCTATCCTCTTCAACTTATTCTTCAACTTATTCCAAAATGCCGCGGACCAGATGTTTAGAAACATGCCCGCTGGAATCCTGTCCGTCGGACATGTTCGGTCGTCTGTACAGACTTACCGTACATGTCCGAGCGGCCGCCATCCCTCGCATGCGTCGAATGACTTTGACGCATGCGTGGAAGCATTGAACTTCCAGGGCCACGCACGTCGCCGCGTCATCGTCACGGCGACGGCGCGGCCTCGTCACCACGTATCGTGTACATGCGGATTTCTGTATGATGGTGTGTACAGCCATCATACAGAAATCTCCGGGCGGCATGTCCGCTGAAAACGGTCCGGCTGACCGTTTTCATCGGACATGTTTGCCCGTGTGTACAAGGCCTTATACGCCAAACTTGAGAAATGTGTCTTTGAACAAACTACTATCTCCTTCCTTGGCTTTGTCATTTCTCCAAAAGGAATACAGATGGATCAGTCCAAAGTGACTTGCATTTCGAACTGGCCTACACCAACCTCTAGAAAGGCTGTACAGAGTTTTCTGGGCTTCGCTAATTTCTACAGGAAATTCATAAAAAATGTCTCCTTATTGGTGAAACCACGTACTCAACTTACCAGCTCATTGGTAAAGTTCACCTGGTTAAAAGCTGCCCAAAATGCCTTTCAACAATTAAAACATCGCTTTACCACAGCCCCAATTTTGCAACTTCCCAATTCTAATTATCATTTTGAATACAGCTGAATCTAACTATCCTATTGGAGAAAAAGAATTGCTCGCCATTAAATGTGCCTTGGAGAACTGGCGACACTTATTAGAAGGATCATTACATCCCATAATGATTTATACTAATCATCGAAATCTACAATACCTCAAATCTAACAAAACCCTCTTCTCTAGAAAGCTGCGATGGAGTGTCTTCTTTGATAGATTTGACTTTTTGATTACTTACAGGCCTGGCGCAAAAAATGGAAAAGCAGATTCTCTTTCTAGACTTTCAGAACCTGTTGAAGAACCTTCTGCTCCATCTCTTCTTATTCCTTCTCATAAGTTTATACTTGCTAATCTGAATTTAAAACAGTTACTTAAACAAAGTTTAAATATGCAAGATACCACTATCCCATACGGCAGGGGTCTCCAAACATTTTAAACAAAGGGCCGGTTTATTGTCCTTCAGACTCTTGGAGGGCCGGACTTTGGCCAGTGGGAGTGAACATCTGGTATTAGGGGGAGGAATAGTGCCCCATTGCTGTTATCATAGGGTGGATGAGTGCCCCATTAGTGGTGTCAGTGGGAGAAATGGTGCTCCATTGTCGGTGTCAGATGGCAGAATAGTGTCTCGTTTCAGTGGGAGGGATAGTACTCCAAGGGCCGGATAAAGGCAAGCAAAGGGCGCAGTTTGGAGACGACTGCCTTACGGGTTAACACAAGATGAAGACGGTTTCTTTTATAAGCATACTCAACTTTTTGTTCCTCCTATGGTTATCCATATATTGAAAGTGTTACATGATGCTCCCCTAGCTGGTTATCCTGGAATAGAGAAAACCACTGACCTGATCCAACGTTATTTCTGGTGGCCTAATATGACTACCACCATAAAAGATTAAGTTTCTACCTGTAAGGTCTGTATAAGGTCCAAACGTGAAAGAAGACCACCTTATGGATTGCTTATGTCTTTACCTATTCCTACAAAACCCTGGGAAGCATTGTCTTTGGATTTCATCGTAGAATTACCTCCTTCTAATGGATATAACACCATCATGGTAACAGTTGATATGCTGACTAAAATGGCTAATTTTGTCCCTCTTAAGAAAACGCCTTCTTCTAAAGAAACAGCGCAAACCTTACTGGATCATGTTATCAAATTACACGGTGTCCCTTCACGTCTAGTTTCAGATAGAGGTTCTCAGTTTGTCTCCAAATTCTGGAAGGCCTTGTGTCATATTCTCCAAATAGATCATAGATACTCAAGTGGATATCATCCTCAAACAAATGGGCAGACAGAGTAAACCAGTGCCTTGAACAATATCTTAGGTTTTATTGCACTCATCTCCAGGATAACTGGTCTACCCTTCTTCCTCTCGCTAAAATTCTTTTATAAAAATTCAACTAGTTCCTCTACTAGTTATTCCCCCTTTTACGCAAACTATGGATTTCATCCCAATAATTCTAACAGAGTCTTCATTACTTACAAATGTTCCTTCAACGAATGATTATTGGTCAACCCAAGTTTTGAAACAAAATCTCAAAAAGGCACAAGATCGCCAAAAAGCCTATTATGATCTTAGGCATAGACCTGCACCATCCTACAAAATAGGCGATCAAGTATGGCTTTCTACAAAAAACCTACGTTTGCATCTACCAGCGAGGAAACTCGCCAAACAATTTCTTGGTCCATTCCCAATTTCTAAAGTTATTAACCAAAATACCATGCAACTTTCTCTCCCTCCAGAACTTACAATTCATCCTTCATTCCATTTGTTTCTTCTCAAACCCTATCGACCTAACCAATTTCCTGGTAGGAATCCTCCTCCTGCACCTCCTATTCTAGTTCAGGAGGAAGAACATTATGAGGTTTAACGTATTCTAGACTCCAGAAAAAGAAGACGACGTCTACAATATTTAATTGGATGGAAGGATTATGGTATACAAGAAGATTCTTTGGAAGATTTAGAGAAAGTTCATGCACCCTAATTATGTAGTCGATTTCATTCTACATACCCTCATAAGCCTTCACCTACTAAGATCCCCAGGAGGGTATCCCTTAAGAGGGGGGTACTGTAACAGCCGCTCCGCGCACCTGTTACTTCCTGTAATGCGTTCCGCGCTGGCGCCCACGTGCGTTCCACTGCGGAACGCGGCAGTGCGCCGCCGCAAACGGCGCTCCTTTTTGAATTAGTGCTTATGCACTACAGCTGGCCAGATCCTTTAAACAGAGTGGTGTGCCTCCTGCACACCGTTCTATTATTGTCAGCCATAGCTCAACCACGCTACAGAGATTGGTGTCCCCATGCCGCAACACCGCTCCAGCCACAACTACTCCTTTAGTGCTATTTGAATCTACTGTAACTGAGAGCCATTGCTGGGGACAACCTTGAGACCTCCTTGCTGAACATCCTTCACCACAGAATCCCTATTGCCTATACTAAAGCCTGCAAAACGGATAAGTAGCTATTGTATCACTTGTAGTGCTATAGCAAGATCTGCTACTTATGTTTCATCTATACAATTGCTATTGTTTATCATTCCTTCTGACTATCAACATATTTAGGATATACTGTTGTGCTAAAGGACGGTTTGCTAAGGAATATCTTAGAGAAGACATCCACACTCAAATACCCTGAGCTATATTGCCTTTTATATGCAACTACTTTTACCTGAGCTATATTGCCTCTCATACGCAATTAATACTTGTTACTACAACTCCTATTTACTACGAGCTTGACATAAGTACAAATCCCTTATAGGCCTTGTCCTAATTGTTTGAACATGTTCGCTCTAACTTTTCTATGCTAGGGGTTGATGCTATTTTATAGCATCTCCCTTAGTGGCCTAATACATGCCTATATGCTTAAGGTGATATGATGTAGAGAACCCCCAAACTCCTGTTTGAGTGGAGTGACGCCTGGGGTCCCGTACTGATAATCACTTGCATATAGAGATGCATTGGAATCTTGTCCTTTAAAGTATATTATATCATTTTAAACGCTAAGCTCTGGTCGCATGTTGTAATGCATCCATGCTTAGTAGCCCAACGCCTTTCTTTATGTGACTAGGGGGGATGTAGAGATCCCCCAAACTCCTGTTTGTGAGAAGTGACGCCTGGGGCCCAATACTGAGTTGTCACATAAAGAAGCGCATTGAATTCCTTGCTTACCGCAGTTGTGGTTCACTCCGTTCAACAGTGCTGTTACACCGTAGGAAAAAGTGGCGTTTGGGAACTTGCCACTGAGGTACCGCACATTCCACAAACTCATGGAAGGGGGCAGAATCTACCAACTGAAAAGGCAGCAGTTGAAGTGCTAGCAATTTAGCTAAGCTAGCATTCAACCGCTGGGCATGTGGATGGCTGGGAGAGAACTTCTTTCGGCGCTGCAGCAGCTGGGGCAGGGAAATTTGCCTGGTACAATCTGATGAAGAGCAAGGAGAGGTCCACTTTGTTCTTTGGTGTGGGTCTTTGAGGTACACTTGCCAACAAACTGCATGGCAGGTCGACATATGTCTGGTCAAGCATGTGGTGCCCAAGCGGGTGATGTTTTGGCCACGCGAGATACGCTTGCGGCATATGTTGCAAATAGCAGCGGTGCGATCTAATGCACTCGTCTCAAAAAAGGCCCATACCAAAGAGCTTTTGGAATAACACTGAGAGACAGCAGCGCCCTGCACATGCAGAGCTCTGCATTGTGATGCAGTCGGTGTGCTGCCCTTAAGCTGGCCCCTGGAGGGCATCCTGCCTCGTTGGAGATGTGCCGCCTCCTCCTCCTCTCTCCTATCAGGCACCCACGTGGAGTCAGTGACCTCATCATCCCCTTCTTCCTGTAGAAAACCTGCCAGTATGCTGCAGCTGGGGGAACATGACTGCCAGATTGTTGTCCTTCTTGGGCACCCCCTCTCTCTGGGCTCATGTTACTGCCTTCCTCTAGCCGTGTACCATCATCGGAGCCTTCAAAACGCTGCACATCCTCAAACAGTTCGGGGGACTCCTTTAGAAGGACATGGTGGGGCTAGGGAAGGAGTGAAGGGAAGGAGTGACTGATGCCATTGAGCAGAGGGAAGAGGCCGCGTTGGCAGCTGCTTTGCCAGACAAAGTACCCTCAGCCTGAGTGAGAGAGGATGAGGACGGCTTGGTCATTCACTCTACCAAGTCTTCGGCATTTGGCAGCTCAACACGACTAGCTGCCAAAAAAAAGGACTAGTGTGTCCCACGGCCACGTGCTGATGAGGATGCAGCATGTCTACGACCAGCACTGTTGCCTCTAGACGCAGAGCCTGCTTGCCCTCTTTTATCGGCTTGTGACTCTCTGCCTCTCCTTGTTGTCCTTCCAGACATACTTATGGCCTGCAGGGAGATGTAGCTGCACAAATACTGACAATACCTGTTGATCCCTGCCTGTGGTATTAATATGAGATCACCAGCAAATCTATTGACGTAGCTTTAGGTGCACACTGTGCAGAGGACACAGTACACCACGTGAAAATACGTGCAGATCCCCTGCCTGTGGTATTAAAATGAGCAGATCCCTGCCTGTAGGAATTAATATGAGAACACCAGCAAATCTATTGACGTAGCTTTAGATGCACACTGTGCAGAGGACACAGTACACCATGTGAGAATACGTGCAGATCCCCTGCCTGTGGTATTAATATGAGCAGATCCCTGCCTGTAGGAATTAATATGAGAACACCAGCAAATCTATTGATGTAGCTTTAGGTGCACACTGTGCAGAGGACACAGTACACCACGTGAGAATACGTGCAGATCCCCTGCCTGTGGCATTAATATGAGCAGATCCCTGCCTGTAGGAATTAATATGAGAACACCAGCAAATCTATTGACGTAGCTTTAGGTGCACACTGTGCAGAGGACACAGTACACCATGTGAAAATACTGCAGCTAGCACAATCACCTGCCTGCCTGTCAGTATATTAGGAAGAGCAGATCTAGCTAAACTCAATACAGTGTATAAATATATATACACAACACATGGGATGCATATATATCCTCTACACACTGTAACTCTAACTGACTAGTCTGCCTGCCTGCTCTATCCAAAAAATGACACTCTCTCTGTCCCTCTCTGTAAACCACGCAACACACTACACAAGGCCGACTTCCAGCTTATATAGTGTGGGGCGTGTACTAAACCCACTGAGCCATAATTGACCAAAGCCACCCTGGCTTTGGCCAATTATGGCTCTCCAATTTTTGCAAGCTGTGATTGGCCAAGCATGCAGGTCTTAGTGCATGCTTGGCCAATCATCAGCCAGCAATGTACTGCGATGCCGCAGTGAATTTTGGGCCGTGACACGCCACTCAAATTTGGCACGACGCCCCATAATGTTCATTATTCGACGAACGGCCGAACATATAATGTTCGAGTCGAACATGGGTTCGACTCGAACACAAAGCTCATCCCTACTGGTGACCCCACAATAGTGATAAAACTTTTTTGCAGAAAGGAATGTAAACACTTGGCTGCTTAATGACCGGGCCATTTTTGGCGATTTGGCACTGTTTCTCTTTAACTGACAATTGCGCGGTCGTGCGACACTGTACCCAAACAAAATTGACACCCTTTTTTTCCCAAATATAGATTTCTTTTGGTGGTATTTGATCCTCTCTGCGACAGGAGTTAAAGTGCACTCAAAGACAGTGGCTAGCTGAAGACACCAGGTGTGTGGGACAGTTTATCTATAAAGATAAGCCATTACTTGCTGACTTGAATAGTTGTGTAAAGTTGGGTCTGTGGTGTCAGGGGACAGTAGAGAGAGATCTGACACAAAAGGAGTCAAGGATTCATTCCTCTGCTCTCCTCCTGCCTGGACTCTAAGGCCCCATACACACGATAGAATCCATCCGCGTAAAAATCCCAGCGAATGGGTTTCAGCGGATAGATCCTATGGTGTGTACACTCCAGCGGATCTGTTTCCGCGGATATATCTCCCCTGGGATGGATTCCAGCAGATCGAATATTCGCTGACATGCTAAACAAATCCATCTGCTGGAATCCATCCCAACGGACGAATCGGCTGGTCTGTATAGACTCACCGGATCCATCCGTCCGAAGGGATCCCCCGCATGCATCGTAATGATTCGACGCATGCGTGGAATTCCTTATATGACAGCGTCGCGCACGTCGCTGCGTCATAATTGCGGCGACGGCGCGACACGTCATCGCCAGAGGATTTCGGCGCGGATTTCAATGCGATGGTGAGTACACTCCATCGCAGAGAAATCCGCTGAAATCCTCGAGAGGATTTATCCGCGGAAACGGTCCGCTGGACCGTATTCGCGGATAAATCCTCTCGTGTGTATGGGGCCAAAGAGCTGAGTAGAGGTAACTAATCTAATTTGAAGTGCCATATTGTGCTTTATTTACCATTTAAGTGTGCCTCTGCTCTTGGGGACATTCTCAAGTTTGGAATCCCCTGAAAGCAGCTTAAATATAGGATTGAGAGCTATATTACTCTTCAATCTCAGTTATTTGTCTCTAGTTGATTATTTGACTATATACTGTTAGTCATTTTTTCCACAGAAATATTGCAGTAAAGACAATTTCTGTGTTTTACTATAATGTGTGTGTGTTTCTTATTGGTCATTGCACTTACACTATTGTTAGGTGTGCCAGAGGGGACTGAGGCTGTTATTAGGGTCGAGAGGCAGAGTAATGGACTGAACAAACAAAAGCAGCTCCTTCGGGGGTAGTGATTATATATATATATTTTTTTTTTTAAAAGGTACATTGACATCAATTATACCAGGAGGGAGCTCATTCCTTCTTAAAAGCTTAGGGACACACCAGAGGCCCAGCACAGAGCAATGGCAGCTGAAGATTTGCAGTGTGTCCCCACACCCAATCTAGCAAGCTAAACAAAAATGGCAACCATTCCAATCAAGCTATAATTATAGCTTTTATAAGTAAGGTGCACAAGTAAGTAAAGTAACAATAATTCCCACAATACTAACAATTTAAAAAAAAATCCCAATGTTATATAAAGTTTCAAGTTACATGGCTTGCCTTGAAATCATGAACGCTGTCCCCAAACATAACAATTCAAAAACTGCCGTTTTTACCATTGGCGTGAATCCTTATCATGCATTGTTCAGAGAAGAATGCATACCCGGATTATACTACCATTCCTGAGGATGGGAGATTATCTGCAGGAACACGTCATAGCCTCCCTACGTGTTGATCAGACACACAGGGACACACTTGCGTACATCTGTCACGTACCTTACAGCGGGGCCCGAGAGGAGGGTGGCCTCTTGCACAGTTCCGGTCCTAGCACCCCTGGTGGTGGATACAGGAAGTGCAGGGGCAGCGAAAGGGTGCAGGTGCCTGCAGGTCAAAGGCTGAAATTTGAAGACACAGAAATTCCTGCAGGGGAGATGTAAAGACTGAACACCAGGTTGTTCAGCTGGGACGAGATCAGGATCAATAGAAGAGTCAGGAACTGGCAGGAGTCGGCAACAGCCTGGCAGCCAGGTACACAATCAGGAGACAGAGCCGTGGTCAAAGTCCAAGCCAGAGTCAGTTCGGTACACAGAGGTAGGCAGGCAGGTAAGGAGAATCCAAGAGAATGGCTTTCAGGAGCAGAGTCAGTCAGACAAAAGTACAAGAACACAGGAACAAGCTGAAGACGATCCAGCACTGATATTGGGCAGATTCTCTGTTTATATAGGGAGCCATGCGCCAGGATTCGTGGAAGCACGCGCACATGTTCGCATGAATGCTCTATTGCGCATGCCCATTCTGAACCCCGTTCGTCTAACTCTAAGGCCTCGTACAGACGAGAGGATTTCCGCTGTACACCCCATCAGATCAAAATCCGCGCGGAAAACATCCGCGGTCACGTGTCGTGCCGTCGCCGCGACGATGACGCGACGACGTGCGCGACGCTGGAAGGTAAATACTTCCACGCATGCGTCGAATCATTCCGAAGCATGCGAGGGATGGGGAGCGGACTGACTTATCCGGTGAGTCTGTACAGACGACCGGATAAGTCCAAAGGACAGGATTCCAGCGGATAGATTTTGTAGCATGCTACAAAATTTTTATCCGCTGGAAATCCGTCGGCTGGACAAATGTCCGCCGAAAATTGTCCGCTTGGGCCTACACACGACCGGATCTATCCGCTGGAACTGATCCGCGGATAAATACCAGCGGATAGATCTGGTCGTGTGTATGGGGCCTTAGATTCTGTGCATGTGCATTGGTGTTAGCGGAATGGAGGTTAGCAGCTGCTGCATGAGGATGAGCACTTGCTGTGTGAGTTCTCTGACAACATCCCCCATAACAGATAATGTCTTTGTATAAGAGAAAATAGTCACGCTACTTCCGGTAAGGGTCTCCATAACTTTCTATGTGTACCCCAAGGAGAGGCCTATCCTTCATCCCCTCAGTGGTGGTGGAATAATCTTTTATCTTCAGCGCATTTTCCTTTCTTCACTTTGGAATTGGATTCACTGTTCATCATATGCAGACTTTGTGCACATTGTTTTATTCATTCATCTTTTGTACTATATGAATTAATTTATGTGGACTTTTTTTGATTTTATTTTTGTTCACTTATATCGATTGGTATGGTTTTTTGATCCCTTTGCTCATTTAATGTATGTTATCTGTGCACTAATTTTTGAGTATATATATCAATTTAAGGTATTTAAGAATTAATTTTCTTTAAGTAGCGCAACTATTTTCTCTTATACATCTTACTTTGCATGGATATCGCATGTTTTTGTGTCGCAACTTTTTTCACAGGATTATTTTTCACTTCTCACTATTAGTGCGGTATATACCCCCCTTACTTAAATGGTCACTAAAGGAATTTTTTTTTAGCTAAATAGCTTCCTTTACCTTACTGCAGTCCTGGTTTCATGTCCTCATTGTTCGTTTTTGCTTTGATGTTGCTGTAATTCCTCTCTGTTCTGGACACTTCCTGGTTGTCTGTTTCCTGATCACCACAGTACTGGGAGATTTCTCACTGTGGTGACTAATCAAGGAGATGTGATTACTGTTTGTAAAACGAAACTGGATTGGTGCTGAGGGGTTTTAGACAAAGCATCACTGCCCTCTATTGGCTCTCTGGCTCTGTACATCAGAGAACCAGGATACAACAGCAAAAACGAAACTAAACTGTAGGTACATTATATGATTGTTTTTTATCTATTTTAATCATTTTTAAAAGGAATCAGTTAACTATTATGGAAAATATTTGGAAACAACTGCGCTAAGGTAAGAGATTGGGATTAATAAGCAGCAATTAGATTGTGTATAAACAAAGAAATAACGAATAAAAAAGAATAATTGCGCAGTTAACTATTATGTCTCTATCCCCTGTAAACAGTCATTTCAGCAAAAAAAAAAAAATTCCATACATCTTAATAACATTTCCACAACATGTTGCTGGCTCAAAAGCTCTAAGGAACTTTCAATTAGGGGCACCTGTTAACATGTACATGTACACTTTTATAATGTTGGTTACTAATGTCTCTCCCCTTTTCTTCTATTATAAGTACCATATATCTTTAAAAATGTAAACATACTTTAAGGATAAAGCTAGCCCTGCACTATTAGATTGTTTTCATTCAGCCTGAGGGTTGAATGAAAAAGACAAAAACATATTCCTTCATCCAAACTAAACAGTGCAGGTGAATGGATTTCCCGCTGCAGCTATTGCATCCTGACAGCCCGCATCACTGTTTGTCACAATAACTGCTCAGCAGCTGCTGCTTGGCTGACAATTTTCCACCCGGCTGCTTTTTTATTTTTCAGTCAATGAATATTGGGTGGGACGATGCTGATAGGGACACCCACTAAGCAAATTTCAGGCAGTTCCTGAAGAATTTAAACATAATTCAAACAGTTTATAAACAGCTTAACAGTATTTCATTACAGTTGGCAGTTTTGGAAATATGACCACACACAATCTGTTTTAATAAAAAAAATATATCAGGTAGCAGAACTATACTCACCTCGACTCTAGCACTGTGGTGAACCAGAGCTCCCTCACTGGCCATCTTTAGCCAATCCGCTTCCAGACTCTGATCTTCCTCTGCTTTGATTGACAGGGCCAAGATGACATGCCGAAGAATTCATTAATCTTGGGAGATGCCAAAATTGTACACTAAGCTGCACCAGTGGACTGGCAGGTAAGTACTTAAGATTTTATGTCTCTTTTGTATTAAAAATAAAAAATAAAATACCAATTCACATTCTCTTTTCTTTATAAAATTAAAAATTATTAGCAATGAGTTTAGTGAAATGTGGATTTATATATAGGAAATACCGTTACAATACAGGGGGATAATAAACTCCATATGCTTAAAAAACAAACAAAAGACAAGTACTGTACAAAACTTCCTGCTCTGATTACTGAAAAAAAGGTAAAATGGAACTGGAAAAGAATTGAAAATACATAGGTACGTAATAGATACCTGAAAAGGGTCATTGCTGACAGTACCATTAACACATCCTCACTGGGGAAGGACAACACAAACAGGGTAATTAAGGGCAATAAACTTGGCACTGCAAAAACTTAAAACAGCTGTTAGACCTAACAATAAATTCCAATGATCTGACAAGTAATGAACTTTGCTCTCAGTGTGACACATATATCACTATTACATCTCTCTCACTGAAACTGAATGATTTATGACGTAATAAAACTAATATCCCTTTCAAAGAAATCACGTTATGTATAACACATTTTGAAAGTGAAATCTGTACAGTATAATGAACATCCATATGTTGAGGTACAGTAAACATAGGAACCAGTAGCTCCCAATCAGTCATGTTTCACAGATTGAATTTCAGTAAAATGAATTCTGATCGGTTGTTGTTTTTTACTGCATAAACATATCGGGCCAGATTCACATATATCGGCGCATCTTTATACCGGCGTAGCGCATCTCATAGATGTTTTGCTGCTTACCTGCTGTATTCATATACATCCATATTTATTTTCTAGCATTTATATGTATTTATGTGTTTTTCTCTATGTACATCTTTTTCTGAATAGAACAAACAGCCTGTAAAAAAAAACCTGAAGAAGGAATTGAATGCCTACATCTCTGAAACATGTTGGGATCATCTGTGACCACACAATTACTGTAACCTCCAATTTTGAGTGTTCCAGCTAGTGTGTTCCAGCATTCAGTTGCTGTTCTATTTGATCGTGTTCAAATGCATTGTTTTTAGGTGTACCTACTTGTGCATTTTCAATATATATGTATATTCAATACCTTTTTACTTTTACGATATTGCTCATTTTCCTTGCCCATAAAATCCCTGGGGCACCTCATCAAATAGAAACAGCAACATCCAGTCCATGATACAGCATTTTACATGACAGGACAATTAGGCATCCAACAGGCTAACGCATTTTGAGGACTTGCCTCTCCCTCAGAGCCAACAAGACTTACTTCTACATCATCAACTTAAGCCAACGTGGTCTTTGTTTGGCTCTCAAAACAGCTGGTGGAAGCTGGTTGATCAGGACTTTCAGTGGGATGGGAGATCCTGTTAAAGACACAGAAGGAAGAGGGGGGGGGCATCCCCTCCCGCTGCTTGTAAAAAGCAATCCATTGGCTACTTAGCTGCTAGGTTTGCCTTTACAAGAGAAAATGGTACTGGGATGATGCCTGCAGCTGCAGGCATCAACCCAATACAACCACTTGAAGTTGACATACCAGGTAAGTGATTGGTCAGCAAGTGGTTAACCCCGTACTAGCGCAACTGCTTTATATGCAATAGCGCTGCTCTGCAAGCACCTTGCAACTGCATTAGAAGTACCCCGCAACTGCGCTAAAATGCCATTGCCACGTTGCTTTGCTTTACAGCCATGGCAGAAATGATACCTCTTCGAACAAGACCTATTCAATTAAATAGGTCTTGTTCGATAAGGTATCATTTCTGCCATGCTTGGGAAGAAAAGCAACGCGTTCATGGCATTTTAGCGAAAATGTCATATTTTTTTTTGGGGGGGGGGGGGACTGTCAAGTAGGGTGCCCCATGATTTCTAACAGCAGCCCTGATCACACCCACACATTCTAGATATGCTGCTAATTTTATCTTTTTGGTTCACCAAAGTAATCGCTGGTTGTCTCAGGTCATTCATAATCTTATGCCCTGTACACACGATCGGGCTTTAGCCCGGCCAAACTCACATCGGAATTCTGATGGAATTCCTCAGAAAAAGTCAGATGGGGCATACACACGGTCGGAATTTCCGATGGAAAAAGTCAGTCTGACTTTTTCAATCAAAAATTCTGATCGTGTGTACGGTGCTTTAGAAAGTCTCCATTTATAAAATAATATAGATATAGTGGAAGGAGGAAAGGTCAAAAGCACAACATCCAATAATAATAGAGGTGCACCGAAATGGAAATTTCAGAACCGAAACCGAAATAAAATAAAATGTCAGGCCGAAACCGAAACCGAAACCGGAAATGACTTTTCTTTTTTCCCCCTATTTCAATTTTTTTTTAAATAATTGTATGTATTACATGAGACATTTTAATTAGCTTCATTGATTTATTACATCAGTTACTATGACCAATGGTTGCAGACAGTACATTTACCCCCCCCCTCCCCCCCGCCATGCTGCATATTAAGAAAATCAAAATGACAGTCACAGTTCATAATCTGCATACATCAAACTGCACTGTAGTCAGGTGGCTGCATAACATTCCCTATGCATCTCAGCCTAATATGCCTTAGTAGTGTTTGTGTCTTAATCTTACTTGTTGAACTTGCTGGCAATGGTGGTGGCACTGACTGTATCGTCTGTATCGTCGTTCTTGTTCCTCCTCGGCGGCGCTGGCTCCGCCTCCTCTTGGAACTTGAACAGCTGCTCTCCTCGGGCTCGGCTCCTCCCATGCTCCTCCTCACATCCCCTCCTGCCTACAGCCATGACCCCTAAGATACGTCACGCCGCTGGGAGGGGAGCAGGGACACTCTAAACTTATGAGGAGTCGGAGGGAAGTGTTGGTGGCACTGGCAGCCACAGCGTGATGGCTATTGACTGACGCCGCCGCCAGGTACGTGCAGATTGTGGAGGTGGGTCATTATCGGCAATTCTTTCGTTGTTTCGGCATTTCCCCAAAACAGTATGTATCGGTCGTCGATATATCGGTGCATCCCAAAATAATAATTCAAGAAAATTCTTTCGAAAAACAGGTGGGGCTTTTAGGGTGCCAAGAAAATAAATACATTTCACAATACAATAGCTTACTTTATTATATGATGAACACAGAGGACATAATATAAATATTGAAAAACAATTACTATAAATTGTGCTTTATCTTCTAACTAGCTGAATACCCGGCGTCTGCCCGTCTTCCTATCTTAACCATTTGGGGAGGAAAATCATAGTAATATAAATATACCCATCTTATATAAGGGTGTAGGTAAGGGGTTAATTTAACTGTCATATATTTTTATTTGGCATATAAGTAAATATGTGTACCAGGTATTATTGAAATATCTCCCAGCGTACAGAAGTTATGTGGGAAACATACATTTTCCCATTGATTTGCATGGGACTTTAAACAAAAAACCCCCAGCCCTCACAAATGGGGGTAGTTAAGGGATAAATTAACTATCCTATAGTCTTAAGTGGACAAATAAGTAACATGTGACCAAGTGTTATCGAAATATCTACAGCCGTTTGGAAGTTATGAAGTAACATGTATTTCCCAAGAGTTGAATGGGACTTTAAAGGAAAACCCGACCATGCCAATGGGGGTGGGTAAGGGTTAAACCACCTATCCTATGTTTGTTACTGACATATAAGTAACATGTGTGCCAAGTTTCATGTTAATATCTTTAGCCGTTTGGACGTGATGCTGGAACATACATACATACACACACTGAGTTTTATATATATAGATATAGATAAAGTAAACTACCGTAATTTATTGCGAAATGTTTGTTTTTCTTGGCACGTAAGAAGTCCCACTTGTTTTTCTAAAGAATTTACTTAATTTATAAAAGCTCATATGTTGGTTAAAAATAATTTAAAATGGTTCATTAGTGTGTATTTTATATCTTCTTACAGCATAGCAACATATATTTTACTAAGTTCTTATTGCATATATTACTAAAGCCCTGTACACATGGCCGGGAATGCCGTCAGGAAAAAAACGTTGCAAGCTTGCCGTGCATACAGACGGCCATTCAAAAAAAACACGGTGACGTCACATTCAATGCTGTCGCCGCCATCTTGCTACACCCTACACTACTCTTGTATGCTACCGCACATGTGTCGAAGTCTCATCGAGCATGCGTGGGTTTACCTGGAGACAGGTAAGCATACTGACAAACGGTTTTCTCGGCAGGAAACACTCTGCCGAGAATCCCGATGAGAAAATAGAGAGCAGGTTCTCTCTTTTTCTCATCAGGATTCCCGGTAGTTTTCTCGACGAGAAAGCATACACACGCCCGGTTTTCACTGTAAAAAGGTCTCCCAGCAGCTTTCTTGCCGAGAAAAACGGCTGTGTCTACGAGGCTTTATATGCATATATTGCTTAAACATAAGCTGGAATGACCCTCTAATGCCCCGTACACACGATCAGATTTTCCAACAGCAAAAGTCTGATGTAAGCTTTTGAACGGAACTTCCGACCATGTGTAGGCTCCATCGGACTTTTGCTGTCAAAATTTCTGCCAACAAAAGATTGAGAGCTGGTTCTCAATTTTTCATAGGGAAAATATTCCTATCGGAAAATCCGATCATCTGTAGCAATTCCGACGTGCAAAATTCCGATGCATGCTCGGAAACAATTCAACGCATGCTCTGAAGCATTGAACTTAATTTTCTCGGCTCGTCGTAGTGAGACTGTGTGTATGCAAGCCAAGCTTGAGCGGAATTACGTCAGAAAAGCCATGCAAGGTTTTTCTGACGGAAAATCCTATCGTGTGTACGGTGCATTAATCTCCAGCTCTACAGCAGAAAGCTGCATGTTGGCAGCCTATTTTAACACTGTTCTGCTTCTGGGTGCTTCTGATAATTATTTGGGAAGATATGAGTGAATTCTGTGTTACACTGTAAGATAATCCACACAATGACATGAAACCTGCTGTTTTATTAAACAAAAATTGCTGCATGTCTTAACACTCTATTGGCAAATGTATTTTTTTAGAATGGTCTACAGAATAGCCAGTGGTAAGCAGACAGGAACATAAACCATGGTAAGGTAAATGAACCAGTAGATTTTGTGTTTTGCTACTGCCTCCCTCAGGCTCTTAAGGTACTTGCAGATATCAGAAGGCTTTT